>NC_074700.1:24912259-25104759 GCF_029448725.1 Salvelinus fontinalis | reverse complement strand
CTGTTAGATATAGAGAGGATTTACACTGTCAGATATAGAGAGGATTTACACTGTTAGATATGGAGAGGTTTTACACTGTTGGATATAGAGAGGATTTACACTGTTAGATATGGAGAGGATTTACACTGTTAGATATGGAGAGGATTTACACTGTTAGATATGGAGAGGATTTACACTGTTAGATATGGAGAGGATTTACACTGTCGGATATGGAGAGTATTTACACTGTTAGATATAGAGAGTATTTACACTGTTAGATATAGAGAGAATTTACACTGTTAGAAAAGGAGAGGATTTACACTATTAGATATGGAGAGGATTTACACTGTTAGATATGGAGAGGATTTACACTGTTAGATATGGAGAGGATTTACACTGTTAGATATAGAGAGGTTTTACACTGTTAGATATGGAGAGGATTTACACTGTTAGATATAGAGAGGTTTTACACTGTTAGATATGGAGAGGATTTACACTGTTAGATATGGAGAGGATTTACACTGTTAGATATGGAGAGAATTTACACTGTTAGAAATGGAGAGGCTTTACACTGTTAGATATGGAGAGGATTTACACTGTTAGATATGGAGAGGACCCTTGGGAGTTCAGGCATACACACACACGCACACACACACACACACACACACACACACACACACACACACACACACACACACACACACACACACACACACACACACACACACACACACACACAGAGAGACACAGCGACACACACAGACACACACACAGAGAGACACACACAGAGAGACACACAAAGAGACACACACACACACTGTTGATGGAGACTTTCCAACCTCCACTCGGGCGTTCCGGGCGTTCCGGGCGTTCCAGGAGCTCCGACCCAAAGCTTCCGGACATGGGAATAGGAAGTTAAGGGCAGGAGTTTTCCAGGAAGGAGTTTTCAGTTTGTCAGATAAATGTATATTATTAACCTGGGTTTTGTCCCCACATAGCAGTGGTTCAGAAATGATGATAGGTGACACATTGGTTTTGGTTTGTCACAAGACAAAACAATCACTCTTTGAGTGATGCAATAATCATCATGTTTCTTGTTGGGTTTTTTGTGTGTTTTTTTGTAAGTTTTGTATTTGGGTGAACCATTTATGAAATAATACATTACAGGTTATCTTGGTCTTGTCAGAGGAATGTATTAATTAGTAACGTTATCAATAAAGGCAGGTAAGGAATGGGATAAATGCTAAATTGCTCCAAAACACCTTCCAGCCTGAACCAACTAGTTTCACTTCATTTGCTGTTTTCATTTGATTTTATTGATGACATTTACTTCACAGGAATAACTCACCTCATTCAGCATTTCCAGACATTTACTTCACAGGAATAACTCACCTCATTCAGCATTTCCAGACATTTACTTCACAGGAATAACTCACCTCATTCAGCATTTCCAGACATTTACTTCACAGGAATAACTCACCTCATTCAGCATTTCCAGACATTTACTTCACAGGAATAACTCACCTCATTCAGCATTTCCAGACATTTACTTCACAGGAATAACTCACCTCATTCAGCATTTGCAGACATTTACTTCTCAGCAATAATAATTCAGCATTTCCAGAAACAGGTCATTATTATAAAACAGAACGTTCTCAGTGATTTATATATTTATATTTTTATAGGACCTTTATTGAACTAGACAAGTCAGTTAAGAACAAATTCTTATTTACAATGACGGCTTACCAAAAGGCAAGAAGGCCTCCTGCTGGGACGGGGGCTGGGATTGAAAATAAAGAAATTAAACAAAAATATAGGACAAAACACACACCACGACAAGAGAGACACGACAACACTACATAAAGAGAGACCTAAGACAACATAGCATGGCAACAACACATGACAACACAGCATGGTAGCAGCACATGACAACACAGCATGGTAGCAACACATGACAACACAGCATGGTAGAAACACATGACAACACAGCATGGTAGCAACACAACATGACAACAACATGGTAGCAGCACAACATGACAACAACATGGTAGCAACACAACATGACAACAACATGGTAGCAGCACAACATGGTAGCAGCACAACATGACAACAACATGGTAGCAGCACAACATGACAACAACATGGTAGCAGCACAACATGACAACAACATGGTAGCAGCACAACATGGTAGCAGCACAACATGGTAGCAGCACAACATGGTAGCAGCACAACATGGTAGCAGCACAACATGGTAGCAGCACAACATGGTAGCAACACAACATGACAACAACATGGTAGCAGCACAACATGGTAGCAGCACAACATGGTAGCAGCACAACATGGTAGCAGCACAACATGACAACAACATGGTAGCAGCACAACATGACAACAACATGGTAGCAGCACAACATGACAACAACATGGTAGCAGCACAACATGGTAGCAGCACAAAACCTGGTACTGTTCAAACATGATTGGGGACAGACAACAGCACAGAGGGCAAGAAGGTAGTTTGACAAAAGTACATCACGCGAAGCAGCCACAACTGTCAGTAAGAGTGTCCATGATTGAGTCTTTGAATTTTAGATTGAGATAAAACTGTCCAGTTTGAGTGTTTGTTGCAGCTCGTTCCAGTCACTAGCTGCAGCGAACTGAAAAGAGGAGCGACCCAGGGATATGTGTACTTTAGGGACCTTTACCAGAATGTGACTGGCAGAACAGGTATTGTATGTGGAGGATGAGGGCTGCAGTAGGTATCTCAGATAGGGGGGAGTGAGGCCTAACAGAATGTGACTGGCAGAACGGGTGTTGTAAGTGGAGGATGAGGGCTGCAGTAGGTATCTCAGATAGGGGGGAGTGAGGTCTAACAGAATGTGACTGGCAGAACGGGTGTTGTAAGTGGAGGATGAGGGCTGCAGTAGATATCTCAGATAGGGGGAGTGAGGCCTTAAGAGGGTTCTTTATTTAACTATTAAAATAACTTTATTTAACTAATAAACAAACTTTTCTTAACTAATAAACAAACTAATAAAGACCAAATAGTATCAGTATAGTTGCTGTTATCATGAGTGATTTAATAATAATTATAATAATAATTGAACCAAAATGTCTTAACCACCCTCCTCCTCTCCTCCCCTCCCTTCCTCTCATTCCCCTCTTCTCACTTCTCTCCTCTGCTTCTCTCCCGTTTCCATCCCTTTCATCATTCACACTTCTTTCATTTCCCTCCTCCCCTGCCTCACACAGAGGCAGCTCTCCTCCTCCCCCTCCCTCTCTTTCCCCTCCTCCTCCTGCTCTCCTCCCCCTCCCTCACTTTCCCTCCTCCTGCTCTCCTCCCCCTCCCTCTCTTTCCCTCCTCCTCCTGCTCTCCTCCCCCTCCCTCTCTTTCCCCTCCTCCTCCTGCTCTCCTCCCCCTCCCTCTCTTTCCCCTCCTCCCCCTCCCTCTCTTTCCCCTCCTCCTCCCCCTCCCTCTCTTTCCCCTCCTCCTGCTCTCCTCCCCCTCCCTCTCTTTCCCCTCCTCCTCCCCCTCCCTCTCTTTCCCCTCCTCCTCCTCCTGCTCTCCTCCCCCTCCCTTGTCCTGTTACACTGTTTACGTGAAGTGATTCCTTGGCAGCGAGACTCTGCTGACTAATTAACTCCAGCAGATGGAGGGAGCAGATCTCTCTCTTCCTCTTTCTCTCGTTCCATTTCTCTCTCCGTCTGTCTCTCTCTCCGTCTGTCTCTCTCTCTTTCCACCCTGTGTGTTCCCTCATGCCCCGTTTGGAGTGGACAACACACACCTGCTTTTGTGTCTCCGCTGCGTGAGTTTGACTGAGTGTGAGCGGTAGGCGTCTCTACTTGAGGCTTTGAGCGGTAGCTGAGCAGACTGCAGGACACATTTTCTCCCTGTCAGCTCGTGTCTAAGCGGACTCACTGACTGGATCAGCCCACTGATTCGCCACCTACAGGTATGGTGTCAGTCTGTGTGTTTATTGTTGAGACTCATTTACTTCAATTAAAGTGTGTGTGTCGTGTTGCTACGTTCTCTCAAGTAAGTGTGTGTGTCGTGTTGCTAGGTTCTCTCAAGTAAGTGTGTGTGTGTTCAGTAGGTATGTTTGTTCAATAAGTCTGTGTGTTCAATATGTCTGTCTTCAATAAGTCTGTGTGTTCAATAAGTCTGTGTGTTCAATAGGTCTGTGTTTTTTACTACTGTCTCTAGAGCTGTTTGTAAGTTACAAAGGATGACACAATTGTTGAGACTCATTCTCTTCAGTTGAAGCGACTGCGGGTGTATTAATTGTGTCGCTAAATTTTTTTAAGGTATGGAGTGTGTGTGTGTCTCACAGAAAGTGTGTGCGGTGTATTAAAGCTAAATCCTTCATGGTGAAACAGCCACGTCTGTTGGCGTAATTACAACAACATTTACATGGTAGTCATTTAGCAGATGCTCTTATCCAGAGTGACTTACAGGAGGGAAGGAGGAAAGTAGAGCGTAAATTTTCATATTTCAAAATACAATCAACACAGTCTGTGCCCTGCTTGTCATATTGTCCAATCAATATCAAAGATCACAGATATCTGTCTCCAATCAATATCAAAGATAACAGTTATCTGTCTCCAATCAATATCAAAGATAACAGTTATCTGTCTCCAATCAATATCAAAGATAACAGTTATCTGTCTCCAATCAATATCAAAGATAACAGATATCTGTATCACCCTAACCCTAACCTCCTATTGATTGAGCTGCGGTTGCCGCCAGTGGTTTTTTAAATGTAACCTTTATTTAACTAGGCATTCAGGTAAGAACAAATTCTGACTACTGACTACCTAGTTTTTAAAAAATGAACAAATTCTTATTTACAATGAAGGCCTACCACGGCCCAACCGGATGACGCTGGGCCAACCGCCCTATGGCACTGCCAATCACGGTCGGATATGATACAGCCTGAACCAGGGACTGTAATAAAGCCTCTTGCATCGAGAGGCAGTGCCTTAGACCGCTGCACCACTCGGGAGCCATGATATATATAACATATATATATATTTTTTTTTTCAGAACATTAACCGTGTTTAGGTAGATACGTGTGTAGGTAGATGTGGAAAGATGGATACAAATGATTTGTTGCAAGTTGGGGAGGGAGTGGGGTTCACACCTAGCTCGGTTATTAGACAATTCTTTAGTAAAGGTTGAATAGTCTATTATTCAGCTAATAGCCCATCCTGCTACGCTTGTGAAAAACTAATAATAATACTTTTTCCATTTCCACGTTAAAGATTCCAATTGATGAAGTATTTTTTAGCCACAATCGGCCCCAACCCCAATGAATACATTTGGGCACAGTCGATAGCGTGCTGGACTTCTGGCTAGAATGTTGAGGGTTCGAAACCTGCTTGTTTCATTACATTATTATGCCGGCCTCAGAGCAAATAGCCTGGATTGTTACTCCCATCTGGTTCCTCTCTCTCTTCCAAGAGTCATTCAGCACACTTGTGAGCATGCTGGCAGGATGTACAAGTTTTGTATTCTGTATATCTGAATTATAAATCAGCCTTTACTTAAATCATGTTTCTAGTCTATTGCATAGTTACAATGTGTAATCATTGATGTCCCAGGAGCAGGAGTGGTAAACACCGTTGAAGTGTATAATTGTAAAACATACATGCAGTCACGGCATCTTTTAAAGAATGGAGTTTGATACACCTGATATTCGATATGACTGGAAAAAAACGTGCTAAATAGCGATTTTCGGAAATTAACTTTAGGACAAAAAAAATATGCACAATCGTTTGTCTCTACATTAACTAACATATTCCTCTCAATTGTACATGTTTTGCTTGACTCGTTACGACGTTATAAATACTTACATTTGCTTCCACCGTAATGTTTTGTCAGCCATCTTTGCTGAAGAAAGTCACCAGGGACAGGTGGCTCGCGTCAAATTTGTAATTGGAACCACTCGATATGATTGGTCATATAAAAACCTTGGGACCCAAATGCATAATGAGTGCTCTAACTCCCCCTTGTGGTGGTCTGGAGCAATGAAGCCGTGACGCTTGGTACCTCTAAGTCCCGCGGTGCAACCTCACAACTTTTAAAGGAGGAACCACTGTACGTCTGTTGGTTTGTTTCTCTTCCACCAAGCATTGTGGGTAAACCTCTAAAAACGTCTAAAATTGATGCATTGTGTCTCCTCTCCTTTGATACCTTTGGAACTCAAGTGTTAGTTTGAATGCTGACCTTTTCATCCATAGAACACACTCACAAAGATGCTCTCTTATTCCACTCTTGAGATTTTGTGTGGATTCTAAGTGAGTAGCCTGGTCCCAGATCTGTGTGATCTTTATTTAACTAATCTAATCCAAATCCTCACTGTTGTTAGCAGAGTATCCCAGATCTGTGTGATCTTTATTTAATGTAATCTAATCCAAATCCTCACTGTTGTTAGCAGAGTATCCCAGATCTGTGTGATCTTTATTTAACTAATCTATTCTAAATCATGACTGCTGTTGGCAGAGTATTCCAGATCTGTGTGATCTTTATTTAACTAATCTATTCTAAATCATGACTGCTGTTGGCAGAGTATCCCAGATCTGTGTGATCTTTATTTAATGTAATCTAATCTAAAACCTGACTGTTGTTGGCAGAGTGTCCCACATGTCCACAGAGAGAAGTTGGCTGAAACACAAACAGACCTGGGACAATGCAGGTTAGATTCAGAGTTTTTTTTAGACTCTGTGTAAACTTGATCATAACATGACTATTGTTTTCATAGTAGGTTATGGTATCATAATGATGGTCAGAGAGGAGTTGGCTAAAGTACAAAACACATAAATACCTGTCCTCTGTCTAATTGTTATGCCATACAACTATTGTCATGAACAATGGAAAAAGCCCTCAGAATCAGGGTAGTTTCCATAAAAATGACTTCTTTCCTTCCTCACTTTTAATGGTTATGGCTAGAATGGATCCAGCTTTTGTCAAATTAAGGTCACATCTTTTTTTTGTGCATTTTTGGCTAACCTTATCCCTAACCCTTTTCCTAACCTTAACCTAATTCTCCTAACCTAAAATGTTAATTATCCTAACCTGCTACATAAGTTTTCCTAACCTGCTACGAAAAGTCAAATATGACTTGAATTTGACAAAAGCTGAATCCCATCTAGCCATGACCCCTTTCAATTGGCATTTAGAGTGATGAGGACAGCGTGTCCTCTGTCTGTGATGGAATCTGGTGGCATTTAGAGTGATGAGGACAGCACTTCCTCTGTCTGTGATGGAATCTGGTGGCATTTAGAGTGATGAGGACAGCGTGTCCTCTGTCTGTGATGGAATCTGGTGGCATTTAGAGTGATGAGGACAGCGTTTCCTCTGTCTGTGATGGAATCTGGTGGCATTTAGAGTGATGAGGACAGCGTTTCCTCTGTCTGTGATGGAATCTGGTGGCATTTAGAGTGATGAGGACAGCGCTTCCTCTGTCTGTGATGGAATCTGGTGGCATTTAGAGTGATGAGGACAGTGTTTCCTCTGTCTGTGATGGAATCTGGTGGCATTTAGAGTGATGAGGACAGCGTTTCCTCTGTCTGTGATGGAATCTGGTGGCATTTAGAGTGATGAGGACAGCACTTCCTCTGTCTGTGATGGAATCTGGTGGCATTTAGAGTGATGAGGACAGTGTTTCCTCTGTCTGTGATGGAATCTGGTGGCATTTAGAGTGATGAGGACAGCGTTTCCTCTGTCTGTGATGGAATCTGGTGGCATTTAGAGTGATGAGGACAGCACTTCCTCTGTCTGTGATGGAATCTGGTGGCATTTAGAGTGATGAGGACAGCACTTCCTCTGTCTGTGATGGAATCTGGTGGCATTTAGAGTGATGAGGACAGCACTTCCTCTGTCTGTGATGGAATCTGGTGGCATTTAGAGTGATGAGGACAGCGTTTCCTCTGTCTGTGATGGAATCTGGTGGCATTTAGAGTGATGAGGACAGCACTTCCTCTGTCTGTGATGGAATCTGGTGGCATTTAGAGTGATGAGGACAGCACTTCCTCTGTCTGTGATGGAATCTGGTGGCATTTAGAGTGATGAGGACAGCACTTCCTCTGTCTGTGATGGAATCTGGTGGCATTTAGAGTGATGAGGACAGCACTTCCTCTGTCTGTGATGGAATCTGGTGGCATTTAGAGTGATGAGGACAGCACTTCCTCTGTCTGTGATGGAATCTGGTGGCATTTAGAGTGATGAGGACAGCGTGTCCTCTGTCTGTGATGGAATCTGGTGGCATTTAGAGTGATGAGGACAGCGTGTCCTCTGTCTGTGATGGAATCTGGTGGCATTTAGAGTGATGAGGACAGCGTGTCCTCTGTCTGTGATGGAATCTGGTGGCATTTAGAGTGATGAGGACAGCGTGTCCTCTGTCTGTGATGGAATCTGGTGGCATTTAGAGTGATGAGGACAGCACTTCCTCTGTCTGTGATGGAATCTGGTGGCATTTAGAGTGATGAGGACAGCACTTCCTCTGTCTGTGATGGAATCTGGTGGCATTTAGAGTGATGAGGACAGCACTTCCTCTGTCTGTGATGGAATCTGGTGGCATTTAGAGTGATGAGGACAGCGTTTCCTCTGTCTGTGATGGAATCTGGTGGCATTTAGAGTGATGAGGACAGCGTGTCCTCTGTCTGTGATGGAATCTGGTGGCATTTAGAGTGATGAGGACAGCGTTTCCTCTGTCTGTGATGGAATCTGGTGGCATTTAGAGTGATGAGGACAGCGTTTCCTCTGTCTGTGATGGAATCTGGTGGCATTTAGAGTGATGAGGACAGCGCTTCCTCTGTCTGTGATGGAATCTGGTGGCATTTAGAGTGATGAGGACAGTGTTTCCTCTGTCTGTGATGGAATCTGGTGGCATTTAGAGTGATGAGGACAGCGTTTCCTCTGTCTGTGATGGAATCTGGTGGCATTTAGAGTGATGAGGACAGCACTTCCTCTGTCTGTGATGGAATCTGGTGGCATTTAGAGTGATGAGGACAGTGTTTCCTCTGTCTGTGATGGAATCTGGTGGCATTTAGAGTGATGAGGACAGCGTTTCCTCTGTCTGTGATGGAATCTGGTGGCATTTAGAGTGATGAGGACAGCACTTCCTCTGTCTGTGATGGAATCTGGTGGCATTTAGAGTGATGAGGACAGCACTTCCTCTGTCTGTGATGGAATCTGGTGGCATTTAGAGTGATGAGGACAGCACTTCCTCTGTCTGTGATGGAATCTGGTGGCATTTAGAGTGATGAGGACAGCGTTTCCTCTGTCTGTGATGGAATCTGGTGGCATTTAGAGTGATGAGGACAGCACTTCCTCTGTCTGTGATGGAATCTGGTGGCATTTAGAGTGATGAGGACAGCACTTCCTCTGTCTGTGATGGAATCTGGTGGCATTTAGAGTGATGAGGACAGCACTTCCTCTGTCTGTGATGGAATCTGGTGGCATTTAGAGTGATGAGGACAGCACTTCCTCTGTCTGTGATGGAATCTGGTGGCATTTAGAGTGATGAGGACAGCACTTCCTCTGTCTGTGATGGAATCTGGTGGCATTTAGAGTGATGAGGACAGCGTGTCCTCTGTCTGTGATGGAATCTGGTGGCATTTAGAGTGATGAGGACAGCGTGTCCTCTGTCTGTGATGGAATCTGGTGGCATTTAGAGTGATGAGGACAGCGTGTCCTCTGTCTGTGATGGAATCTGGTGGCATTTAGAGTGATGAGGACAGCGTGTCCTCTGTCTGTGATGGAATCTGGTGGCATTTAGAGTGATGAGGACAGCACTTCCTCTGTCTGTGATGGAATCTGGTGGCATTTAGAGTGATGAGGACAGCACTTCCTCTGTCTGTGATGGAATCTGGTGGCATTTAGAGTGATGAGGACAGCACTTCCTCTGTCTGTGATGGAATCTGGTGGCATTTAGAGTGATGAGGACAGCGTTTCCTCTGTCTGTGATGGAATCTGGTGGCATTTAGAGTGATGAGGACAGCACTTCCTCTGTCTGTGATGGAATCTGGTGGCATTTAGAGTGATGAGGACAGCGTTTCCTCTGTCTGTGATGGAATCTGGTGGCATTTAGAGTGATGAGGACAGCACTTCCTCTGTCTGTGATGGAATCTGGTGGCATTTAGAGTGATGAGGACAGCGTTTCCTCTGTCTGTGATGGAATCTGGTGGCATTTAGAGTGATGAGGACAGCGTGTCCTCTGTCTGTGATGGAATCTGGTGGCATTTAGAGTGATGAGGACAGCGTTTCCTCTGTCTGTGATGGAATCTGGTGGCATTTAGAGTGATGAGGACAGCGTTTCCTCTGTCTGTGATGGAATCTGGTGGCATTTAGAGTGATGAGGACAGCGTGTCCTCTGTCTGTGATGGAATCTGGTGGCATTTAGAGTGATGAGGACAGCACTTCCTCTGTCTGTGATGGAATCTGGTGGCATTTAGAGTGATGAGGACAGCGTGTCCTCTGTCTGTGATGGAATCTGGTGGCATTTAGAGTGATGAGGACAGCACTTCCTCTGTCTGTGATGGAATCTGGTGGCATTTAGAGTGATCAGGCCAGTGTTTCCTCTGTCTGTGATGGAATCTGGTGGCATTTAGAGTGATCAGGCCAGTGTTTCCTCTGTCTGTGATGGAATCTGGTGGCATTTAGAGTGATCAGGACAGCACTTCCTCTGTCTGTGATGGAATCTGGTGGCATTTAGAGTGATGAGGACAGCGTGTCCTCTGTCTGTGATGGAATCTGGTGGCATTTAGAGTGATGAGGACAGCACTTCCTCTGTCTGTGATGGAATCTGGTGGCATTTAGAGTGATGAGGACAGCGTGTCCTCTGTCTGTGATGGAATCTGGTGGCATTTAGAGTGATGAGGACAGCACTTCCTCTGTCTGTGATGGAATCTGGTGGCATTTAGAGTGATCAGGACAGCACTTCCTCTGTCTGTGATGGAATCTGGTGGCATTTAGAGTGATCAGGCCAGTGTTTCCTCTGTCTGTGATGGAATCTGGTGGCATTTAGAGTGATCAGGACAGCACTTCCTCTGTCTGTGATGGAATCTGGTGACATTTAGAGTGATGAGGACAGCGTTTCCTCTGTCTGTGATGGAATCTGGTGGCATTTAGAGTGATGAGGACAGCACTTCCTCTGTCTGTGATGGAATCTGGTGGCATTTAGAGTGATGAGGACAGCACTTCCTCTGTCTGTGATGGAATCTGGTGGCATTTAGAGTGATGAGGACAGTGTTTCCTCTGTCTGTGATGGAATCTGGTGGCATTTAGAGTGATGAGGACAGCACTTCCTCTGTCTGTGATGGAATCTGGTGGCATTTAGAGTGATGAGGACAGCACTTCCTCTGTCTGTGATGGAATCTGGTGGCATTTAGAGTGATGAGGACAGCGTTTCCTCTGTCTGTGATGGAATCTGGTGGCATTTAGAGTGATGAGGACAGCACTTCCTCTGTCTGTGATGGAATCTGGTGGCATTTAGAGTGATGAGGACAGCACTTCCTCTGTCTGTGATGGAATCTGGTGGCATTTAGAGTGATGAGGACAGCGTGTCCTCTGTCTGTGATGGAATCTGGTGGCATTTAGAGTGATCAGGACAGCACTTCCTCTGTCTGTGATGGAATCTGGTGGCATTTAGAGTGATGAGGACAGCGTGTCCTCTGTCTGTGATGGAATCTGGTGGCATTTAGAGTGATGAGGACAGCGTGTCCTCTGTCTGTGATGGAATCTGGTGGCATTTAGAGTGATGAGGACAGCGTGTCCTCTGTCTGTGATGGAATCTGGTGGCATTTAGAGTGATGAGGACAGCACTTCCTCTGTCTGTGATGGAATCTGGTGGCATTTAGAGTGATGAGGACAGTGTTTCCTCTGTCTGTGATGGAATCTGGTGGCATTTAGAGTGATGAGGACAGCACTTCCTCTGTCTGTGATGGAATCTGGTGGCATTTAGAGTGATGAGGACAGCGTGTCCTCTGTCTGTGATGGAATCTGGTGGCATTTAGAGTGATGAGGACAGCACTTCCTCTGTCTGTGATGGAATCTGGTGGCATTTAGAGTGATGAGGACAGCACTTCCTCTGTCTGTGATGGAATCTGGTGGCATTTAGAGTGATGAGGACAGCGTGTCCTCTGTCTGTGATGGAATCTGGTGGCATTTAGAGTGATGAGGACAGCACTTCCTCTGTCTGTGATGGAATCTGGTGGCATTTAGAGTGATGAGGACAGCACTTCCTCTGTCTGTGATGGAATCTGGTGGCATTTAGAGTGATGAGGACAGCGTTTCCTCTGTCTGTGATGGAATCTGGTGGCATTTAGAGTGATGAGGACAGTGTTTCCTCTGTCTGTGATGGAATCTGGTGGCATTTAGAGTGATGAGGCCAGTGTTTCCTCTGTCTGTGATGGAATCTGGTGGCATTTAGAGTGATGAGGACAGCGTTTCCTCTGTCTGTGATGGAATCTGGTGGCATTTAGAGTGATGAGGACAGTGTTTCCTCTGTCTGTGATGGAATCTGGTGGCATTTAGAGTGATGAGGACAGCACTTCCTCTGTCTGTGATGGAATCTGGTGGCATTTAGAGTGATGAGGACAGCGTTTCCTCTGTCTGTGATGGAATCTGGTGGCATTTAGAGTGATGAGGACAGTGTTTCCTCTGTCTGTGATGGAATCTGGTGGCATTTAGAGTGATGAGGACAGTGTTTCCTCTGTCTGTGATGGAATCTGGTGGCATTTAGAGTGATGAGGACAGCACTTCCTCTGTCTGTGATGGAATCTGGTGGCATTTAGAGTGATGAGGACAGCGTGTCCTCTGTCTGTGATGGAATCTGGTGGCATTTAGAGTGATGAGGACAGCGTTTCCTCTGTCTGTGATGGAATCTGGTGGCATTTAGAGTGATGAGGACAGCGTTTCCTCTGTCTGTGATGGAATCTGGTGGCATTTAGAGTGATGAGGACAGCACTTCCTCTGTCTGTGATGGAATCTGGTGACATTTAGAGTGATGAGGACAGCGTTTCCTCTGTCTGTGATGGAATCTGGTGGCATTTAGAGTGATGAGGACAGCACTTCCTCTGTCTGTGATGGAATCTGGTGGCATTTAGAGTGATGAGGACAGCGTGTCCTCTGTCTGTGATGGAATCTGGTGGCATTTAGAGTGATGAGGACAGCACTTCCTCTGTCTGTGATGGAATCTGGTGGCATTTAGAGTGATGAGGACAGCGTGTCCTCTGTCTGTGATGGAATCTGGTGGCATTTAGAGTGATGAGGACAGCGTGTCCTCTGTCTGTGATGGAATCTGGTGGCATTTAGAGTGATGAGGACAGCGTGTCCTCTGTCTGTGATGGAATCTGGTGGCATTTAGAGTGATGAGGACAGCACTTCCTCTGTCTGTGATGGAATCTGGTGGCATTTAGAGTGATGAGGACAGCACTTCCTCTGTCTGTGATGGAATCTGGTGGCATTTAGAGTGATGAGGACAGCACTTCCTCTGTCTGTGATGGAATCTGGTGGCATTTAGAGTGATGAGGACAGCGTGTCCTCTGTCTGTGATGGAATCTGGTGGCATTTAGAGTGATGAGGACAGCACTTCCTCTGTCTGTGATGGAATCTGGTGGCATTTAGAGTGATGAGGACAGCGTGTCCTCTGTCTGTGATGGAATCTGGTGGCATTTAGAGTGATGAGGACAGCACTTCCTCTGTCTGTGATGGAATCTGGTGGCATTTAGAGTGATGAGGACAGCGTGTCCTCTGTCTGTGATGGAATCTGGTGGCATTTAGAGTGATGAGGACAGCACTTCCTCTGTCTGTGATGGAATCTGGTGGCATTTAGAGTGATGAGGACAGCGTGTCCTCTGTCTGTGATGGAATCTGGTGGCATTTAGAGTGATGAGGACAGCACTTCCTCTGTCTGTGATGGAATCTGGTGGCATTTAGAGTGATGAGGACAGCACTTCCTCTGTCTGTGATGGAATCTGGTGGCATTTAGAGTGATGAGGACAGCGTTTCCTCTGTCTGTGATGGAATCTGGTGGCATTTAGAGTGATGAGGACAGTGTTTCCTCTGTCTGTGATGGAATCTGGTGGCATTTAGAGTGATGAGGACAGTGTTTCCTCTGTCTGTGATGGAATCTGGTGGCATTTAGAGTGATGAGGACAGCGTTTCCTCTGTCTGTGATGGAATCTGGTGGCATTTAGAGTGATGAGGACAGCACTTCCTCTGTCTGTGATGGAATCTGGTGGCATTTAGAGTGATCAGGCCAGTGTTTCCTCTGTCTGTGATGGAATCTGGTGGCATTTAGAGTGATGAGGACAGCGTTTCCTCTGTCTGTGATGGAATCTGGTGGCATTTAGAGTGATGAGGACAGTGTTTCCTCTGTCTGTGATGGAATCTGGTGGCATTTAGAGTGATGAGGACAGCACTTCCTCTGTCTGTGATGGAATCTGGTGGCATTTAGAGTGATGAGGACAGCGTTTCCTCTGTCTGTGATGGAATCTGGTGGCATTTAGAGTGATGAGGACAGTGTTTCCTCTGTCTGTGATGGAATCTGGTGGCATTTAGAGTGATGAGGACAGTGTTTCCTCTGTCTGTGATGGAATCTGGTGGCATTTAGAGTGATGAGGACAGCACTTCCTCTGTCTGTGATGGAATCTGGTGGCATTTAGAGTGATGAGGACAGCGTGTCCTCTGTCTGTGATGGAATCTGGTGGCATTTAGAGTGATGAGGACAGCACTTCCTCTGTCTGTGATGGAATCTGGTGGCATTTAGAGTGATGAGGACAGCGTGTCCTCTGTCTGTGATGGAATCTGGTGGCATTTAGAGTGATGAGGACAGCGTGTCCTCTGTCTGTGATGGAATCTGGTGGCATTTAGAGTGATGAGGACAGCACTTCCTCTGTCTGTGATGGAATCTGGTGGCATTTAGAGTGATGAGGACAGCGTTTCCTCTGTCTGTGATGGAATCTGATTGGATGGTGAATAGCAGGTAGAGCCTAGAGCTCAGGGATGACACCAGCCAAATCACTATTGCACTGTTCTGGTAGTGTACTACTGCTGATATGGACACACACACACACACACACACACACACACACACACACACACACACACACACACACACACACACACACACCACACACCACACACCACACACCACACACCACACACACACATATATATATATCACAGTCTTGTTAGCATTACTGATATGACTGTGGTGCAGAAGTAAGATCTTATGGCCTTTGAGTGTGACCGGAAGTAGTTGCAGTGTCTGGAAAATATTGTGTTCTTAGTGTTGCAACACAAACAAACAGAATAGTTTTAGAAAGAGGAAGACATCAGGGGGAATAACTGTAAGTATTCTAATAGCCCAGTCTAATATAACAGTCTAATATAACAGTCTAATATAACAGTCTAATAACCCAGTCTAATAACCCAGCCTAATAGCCCAGTCTAATAGCCCAGTATGATATAACAGTCTAATAGCCCAGTCTAATAGCCCAGTCTAATAACCCAGTCTAATAGCCCAGTCTAATAGCCCAGTCTAATAACCCAGTCTAATAGCCCAGTCTAATAACCCAGTCTAATAGCCCAGTCTAATAGCCCAGTCTAATAACCCAGTCTAATAACCCGGTCTAATAGCCCGGTCTAATAACCCGGTCTAATAGCCCAGTCTAATAGCCCAGTCTAATAACCCAGTCTAATAGCCCAGTCTAATAGCCCAGTCTAATAGCCCAGTCTAATAGCCCAGTCTAATAGCCCAGTCTAATAACCCAGTCTAATAACCCAGTCTAATAACCCAGTCTAATAGCCCAGTCTAATAACCCAGTCTAATAACCCAGTCTAATAGCCCAGTCTAATAACCCAGTCTAATAGCCCAGTCTAATAGCCCAGTCTAATAACCCAGTCTAATAGCCCAGTCTAATTGCCCAGTCTAATAGCCCAGTCTAATTGCCCAGTCTAATTGCCCAGTCTAATTGCCCAGTCTAATAGTCCAGTCTAATAACCCAGTCTAATAGCCCAGTCTAATAGCCCAGTCTAATAGCCCAGTCTAATAGCCCAGTCTAATAGCCCAGTCTAATAGCCCAGTCTAATAGCCCAGTCTAATAGCCCAGTCTAATAGCCCAGTCTAATAGCCCAGTCTAATAGCCCAGTCTAATAACCCAGTCTAATAGCCCAGTCTAATAACCCAGTCTAATAACCCAGTCTAATAGCCCAGTCTAATAACCCAGTCTAATAGCCCAGTCTAATAGCCCAGTCTAATAACCCAGTCTAATAGCCCAGTCTAATTGCCCAGTCTAATAGCCCAGTCTAATAGCCCAGTCTAATTGCCCAGTCTAATTGCCCAGTCTAATAGTCCAGTCTAATTGCCCAGTCTAATAGTCCAGTCTAATAACCCAGTCTAATAGCCCAGTCTAATAGCCCAGTCTAATAGCCCAGTCTAATAGCCCAGTCTAATAACCCAGTCTAATAGCCCAGTCTAATTGCCCAGTCTAATAGCCCAGTCTAATAGCCCAGTCTAATTGCCCAGTCTAATAGCCCAGTCTAATAGCCCAGTCTAATAGCCCAGTCTAATAGCCCAGTCTAATAGCCCAGTCTAATAGCCCAGTCTAATAGCCCAGTCTAATAGCCCAGTCTAATAGCCCAGTCTAATAGCCCAGTCTAATAACCCAGTCTAATAGCCCAGTCTAATAGCCCAGTCTAATAGCCCAGTCTAATAGTCCAGTCTAATAACCCAGTCTAATAACCCAGTCTAATAACCCAGTCTAATAGCCCAGTCTAATAGCCCAGTCCAATAACCCAGTCTATATGTGCTAGTGTCTACTTAAATATTGTTTGCATTACTTTCAGAATGACAGCCTGTCGACAGATGAAGAAATGATAGTCTACTGTTCGTACTCAGATCAACAGGTCTGGGTTCAGTAAGAGTAACTAACAGAGTCGGTGACATCTGGAAGCTATCAGGTTGGTATTTCAGGCTCAGTATTCTGTTATCAGTCTTCATCTGCATGACATAGCGCTCTAATCCAGGTTACATGGCTGGACCTCATCAAACAGAAACACTATGACTCCGTCCCAAATAGCACCCTGTTCCTTATATAGTGTAGTACTGTTGACCAGAGTGCCTAGTGCATTATGTAGGGACACAGTCTACGCCCGCTTAACATAACAGCCTAGCTGGAAACAGCCTGGCTCTTTTGAAAAACATAGCATGGTAAAGTGATAGTTCACTCAAAATGTAAAGGTTTAGCTAATGTTTTCAGACCTAAACAAATGCTGAGATGTGTCCATGTTTCATGCCTGTTGTCTAACTATAGTCTATAGCTCTGTGGAGTGAACTATCTGTACAATAGTCTGGGGCAGTAGAGGAGAGAATAGAGGAGAGAATGTAGAGAGAATAGAGGAGAGAATATAGAGAATAGAGGAGAGAATATAGAGAGTAGAGGAGAGAATATAGAGAATAGAGGAGAGAATATAGAGAATAGAGGAGAGAATATAGAGAATAGAGGAGAGAATATAGAGAGTAGAGGAGAGAATATAGAGAGTAGAGGAGAGAATATAGAGAGTAGAGGAGAGAATATAGAGAGTAGAGGAGAGAATATAGGAGAGAATATAGAGAATAGAGGAGAGAATAGAGAGAATAGAGGAGAGAATATAGAGAATAGAGGAGAGAATATAGAGAATAGAGGAGAGAATATAGAGAATAGAGGAGAGAATAGAGGAGAGAATATAGAGAATAGAGGAGAGAATAGAGGAGAGAATATAGAGAATAGAGGAGAGAATAGAGGAGAGAATATAGAGAATAGAGGAGAGAATAGAGGAGAGAATATAGAGAATAGAGGAGAGAATAGAGGAGACAATATAGGAGAGAATATAGAGAATAGAGGAGAGAATATAGAGAATAGAGGAGAGAATAGAGGAGAGAATATAGAGAATAGAGGAGAGAATATATAGAATAGAGGAGAGAATATAGAGAATAGAGGAGAGAATATAGAGAATAGAGGAGAGAATATAGAGAATAGAGGAGAGAATATAGAGAATAGAGGAGAGAATCTAGAGAATAGAGGAGAGAATAGAGGAGAGAATATAGAGAATAGAGGAGAGAATAGAGGAGAGAATATAGAGAATAGAGGAGAGAATAGAGGAGAGAATAGAGGAGAGAATAGAGGAGATAATAGAGGAGAGAATATAGGAGAGAATATAGAGAATAGAGGAGAGAGTAGAGGAGAGAATAGAGGAGAGAGTAGAGGAGAGAATAGAGGAGAGAATATAGAGAACAGAGGAGAGAATATAGAGAATAGAGGAGAGAATATAGAGAATAGAGGAGAGAATATAGAGAATATAGGAGAGAATATAGAGAATAGAGGAGAGAATATAGAGAATAGAGGAGAGAATATAGAGAATAGAGGAGAGAATATAGAGAATAGAGGAGAGAATATAGGAGAGAATATAGAGAATAGAGGAGAGAGTAGAGGAGAGAATAGAGGAGAGAGTAGAGGAGAGAATAGAGGAGAGAATATAGAGAATAGAGGAGAGAATATAGAGAATAGAGGAGAGAATATAGAGAATAGAGGAGAGAATATAGAGAGAATATAGAGAATAGAGGAGAGAGTAGAGGAGAGAATAGCGGAGAGAGTAGAGGAGAGAATAGAGGAGAGAATATAGAGAGTAGAGGAGAGAATAGAGGAGAGAATAGAGGAGAGAATATAGAGAGTAGAGGAGAGAATAGAGGAGAGAATATAGAGAAGAGGACAGAATAGAGGACAGAATAGAGGAGAGAGTAGAGGAGAGAATAGAGGAGAGAATAGAGGAGAGAATATAGAGAGTAGAGGAGAGAATAGAGGAGAGAATAGAGGAGAGAATATAGAGAGTAGAGGAGAGAATAGAGGAGAGAATATAGAGAATAGAGGAGAGAATATAGAGAATAGAGGAGAGAATATAGAGAGTAGAGGAGAGAATATAGGAGAGAATATAGAGAATAGAGGAGAGAATATAGAGAATAGAGGAGAGAATATAGAGAGTAGAGGAGAGAATACAGGAGAGAATATAGAGAGTAGAGGAGAGAATAGAGGAGAGAATAGAGGAGAGAATATAGAGAGTAGAGGAATAATATAGGAGAGAAGAAGAGAATAGAGGAAGAAGAAGAGAATAGAGAAGAAGATAGAAGAATAGAGGAGAGAAGATAGGAGAGAATAAGAGAATAGAAGAAGAAGATAGAAGAAGAAGAATAGAAGAAGAATAGAGGAAGAATATAGGAGAGAATAGAGGAGAGAATAGAAGAAGAATAGAAGAGAGAATAGAAGAAGAAGATAGAAGAAGATAGAGAAGAAGGATAGAAGAAGGAAGAATAGAAGAAGAATAGAGGAGAAGAAGTATAGAGAGAAGAAGAGAATAGAGGAGAGAAGATAGGAGAGAATATAGAGAATAGAGGAGAGAATTTAGAGAATAGAGGAGAGAGTAGAGGAGAGAATATAGAGAATAGAGGAGAGAATATAGGAGAGAATAGAGGAGAGAATATAGAGAATAGAGGAGAGAATAGAAGGAGAGAATAGAGGAGAGAATAGAGGAGAGAATATAGGAGAGAATATAGGAGAGAATATAGGAGAGAGTAGAAGAAGAAGAATAGAGAATAGAGAGAAGAATAGAAGGAGAGAATAGAGAGAGAGTAAAGGAGAGAAGATAGGAGAGAATAGAAGAGAGAATAGAAGAAGAGAGTAGAGGAGAGAAGATAGGAGAGAAGATAGGAGAGAATAGAGGAGAGAATATAGAAGAAGATAGAGATAATAGAGGAGAGAAGATAGAAGAATAGAGGAGAAGAACAGAAGGAGAGAATAGAGGAGAGAATAGAGGAGAGAATAGAGGAGAGATAGAGGAGAGAATAAGGAGAGAATATAGGAGAGAGTAGAGGAGAGAATATAGGAGAGAATATAGGAGAGAATATAGAAGAAGAATATAGAAGAATAGAAGAAGAAGAATAGAAGGAGAGAATAAGAAGAATAGAGGAGAGAATAGAAGGAGAGAGTAGAAGAAGATAGAGGAGAGATAGAAGAAGAGTAGAAGGAGAGAATAGAGAAGAGATAGAAGAAGAGAGGAGAGAATAGAGGAGAAGAATAGAAGAAGATAGAGAGAAGAATAGAAGAAGAAGAATAGAGGAGAGAATAGAGGAGAGAGTAGAGGAGAGAATATAGGAGAGAATAGAGGAGAGAATAGAGGAGAGAATAGAGGAGAGAACATAGAGAATAGAGGAGAGAATAGAGGAGAGAATATAGAGAATAGAGGAGAGAATAGAGGAGAGAATAGAGGAGAGAATAGAGGAGAGAATAGAGGAGAGAATAGAGGAGAGAATATAGAGAATAGAGGAGAGAATAGAGGAGAGAATATAGAGAATAGAGGAGAGAATATATAGAATAGAGGAAAGAATATAGGAGAGAATAAAGGAGAGAATAGAGGAGAGAATAGAGAGAATAGAGGAGAGAATAGAGAGAATAGAGGAGAGAATAGAGGAGAGAATATAGAGAATAGAGGAGAGAATATA
Organism: Salvelinus fontinalis; assembly: GCF_029448725.1. Classification (NCBI taxonomy): domain Eukaryota; kingdom Metazoa; phylum Chordata; class Actinopteri; order Salmoniformes; family Salmonidae; genus Salvelinus; species Salvelinus fontinalis. Next base: position 25,084,249 of record NC_074700.1, on the reverse strand, counting down.
GAGAATAGAGGAGAGAATAGAGGAGAGAATAGAGGAGAGAAAAGAGGAGAGAATAGAGGAGAGAATATAGGAGAGAATAAAGGAGAGAATATAGAGAATAGAGGAGAGAATATAGAGAATAGAGGAGAGAATATAGAGAATAGAGGAGAGAATATAGGAGAGAATAGAGGAGAGAATATAGAGAATAGAGGAGAGAATATAGAGAATAGAGGAGAGAATAGAGGAGAGAATATAGAGAATAGAGGAGAGAGTAGAGGAGAGAATATAGGAGAGAATAGAGGAGAGAATATAGAGAATAGAGGAGAGAATATAGAGAATAGAGGAGACAGTAGAGAAAATCTATATTAGTTACAGTTAGTTACAGATAGTCTACAGTTACAGTTAGTCTACAGTTAGAGTTAGTCTACAGTTAGTCTACAGTTACAATTAGTCTTCAGTTAGTCTACAGTTAGTTTACAGTTACAGTTAGTCTACAGTTAGTCTACAGTTACAGATAGTCTATAGTTAGTCTACAGTTAGTCTATAGTTAGTCTATAGTTAGTCTACAGTTAGTCTACAGTTAGTCTACAGTTAGTTTACAGTTAGTCTATAGTTAATCTACAGTTACAGTTAGTCTATAGTTGGTCTACAGTTACAGTTAGTCTACAGTAAGTCTACAGTTACAGTTAGTCTACAGTTAGTCTACAGTTAGTCTACAGTTAGTCTACAGTTAGTTTACAGTTAGTCTATAGTTGGTCTACAGTTACAGTTAGTCTACAGTAAGTCTACAGTTAGTTTACAGTTAGTCTATAGTTGGTCTACAGTTACAGTTAGTCTACAGTTAGTCTACAGTTAGTCTACAGTTACAGTTAGTCTACAGTTAGTTTACAGTTAGTCTATAGTTGGTCTACAGTTACAGTTAGTCTACAGTAAGTCTACAGTCAGTTTACAGTTAGTCTATATTTAGTCTACAGTTACAGAGTTTGTGACACTACAGTAAATGACACTACAGTTAGTCTATAGTTGGTCTATAGTTAGTCTATAGTTAGTCAACAGTTAGTCTACAGTTAGTTTACAGTTAGTCTACAGTTAGTCTACAGTTACTGTTAGTCTACAGTTAGTCTACAGTTACTGTTAGTCTACAGTTACTGTTAGTCTACAGTTACTGTTAGTCTACAGTTAGTTTACAGTTAGTCTATAGTTAGTCTACATTAACAGTTAGTCTACAGTTAGTCTATAGTTAGTCTACAGTTAGTCTACAGTTACTGTTAGTCTACAGTTAGTCTATAGTTAGTCTACATTAACAGTTAGTCTACAGTTAGTCTACAGTTAGTCTACAGTTAGTCTACAGTTATAGTTAGTCTATAGTTACAGTTAGTCTACAGTTAGACTACAGTTATAGTTAGTCAACAGTTAGAGTTAGTCTACAGTTAGTCTACAGTTAGTCTATAGTTAGTCTACAGTTAGTCTATAGTTAGTCTACAGTTACAGACAGAGTTTGTTTTCCTACAGTTACACAAAGTGAGCACACACGCACATGCCCAAACCTCACTGAGGCGGAGACACAGAGGCTGCCACTGACATTTCTGATGGTTGGAGAGAGGAATCAGGCCACCTGAACAGATCCCTAAAATAACCACACCTTTAATGCAGCTCTCTTTTCTCTCCTCATAAAGGAAAGAAGGGGGGGTACCTAGGCAGTTGTACAACTGAATGCATCTTCCTCATTTAATCCAACCCCTCTGAATCAGAGAGGTGCGGGGGGCTGCCTTAATCTACATTCACAGCGCCCAGGGAACAGTGGGGTAACTGCCTTGCTCAGGGGCAGAATGACAGATGGTTACCTTGTCAGCTCGGGGATTCGATCCAGCAACCTTTCGGTTACTGGCCCTATGCTCTAACCACTAGGGTACCTGTCGCTCCTACACTCTAACCGCTAGGCTACCTGCCGCTCCTACACTCTAACCACTAGGCTACCTGTCGCCCCTACACTATAACCACTAGGCTACCTGTCGCCCCTACGCTCTAACCACTAGGCTACCTGCCGCCCCTACACTCTAACCACTAGGCTACCTGCCGCCCCTACGCTCTAACCACTAGTCTTCCTGTCGCCCCTACGCTCTAACCACTAGGCTACCGGCCACCCCTACACTCTAACCACTAGGCTACCTGCCGCCCCTACACTCTAACCACTAGTCTTCCTGTCGCCCCTACGCTCTAACCACTAGGCTACCTGCCGCCCCTACGCTCTAACCACTAGGCTACCTGTCGCCCCTACGCTCTAACCACTAGGCTACCCGCCGCCCCTACGCTCTAACCACTAGGCTACCTGCCGCCCCTACGCTCTAACCACTAGGCTACCTGCCGCCCCTACACTCTAACCACTAGTCTTCCTGTCGCCCCTACGCTCTAACCACTAGGCTACCCGCCGCCCCTACGCTCTAACCACTAGGCTATCTGTCGCCCCTACGCTCTAACCACTAGGCTACCCGCCGCCCCTACGCTCTAACCACTAGGCTACCTGCCGCCCCTACGCTCTAACCACTAGTCTTCCTGTCGCCCCTACGCTCTAACCACTAGGCTACCGGCCACCCCTACACTCTAACCACTAGGCTACCTGCCGCCCCTACACTCTAACCACTAGTCTTCCTGTCGCCCCTACGCTCTAACCACTAGGCTACCCGCCGCCCCTACGCTCTAACCACTAGGCTACCTGTCGCCCCTACGCTCTAACCACTAGGCTACCCGCCGCCCCTACGCTCTAACCACTAGGCTACCTGCCGCCCCTACGCTCTAACCACTAGGCTACCCGCCGCCCCTACGCTCTAACCACTAGGCTACCTGTCGCCCCTACGCTCTAACCACTAGGCTACCCGCCGCCCCTACGCTCTAACCACTAGGCTACCTGCCGCCCCTACGCTCTAACCACTAGTCTTCCTGTCGCCCCTACGCTCTAACCACTAGGCTACCGGCCACCCCTACACTCTAACCACTAGGCTACCTGCCGCCCCTACACTCTAACCACTAGTCTTCCTGTCGCCCCTACGCTCTAACCACTAGGCTACCCGCCGCCCCTACGCTCTAACCACTAGGCTACCTGTCGCCCCTACGCTCTAACCACTAGGCTACCCGCCGCCCCTACGCTCTAACCACTAGGCTACCTGCCGCCCCTACGCTCTAACCACTAGTCTTCCTGTCGCCCCTACGCTCTAACCACTAGTCTTCCTGTCGCCCCTACGCTCTAACCACTAGGCTACCCGCCGCACCTACGCTCTAACCACTAGGCTACCCGCCGCCCCTACGCTCTAACCACTAGGCTACCTGCCGTGCTCTACACTCTAACCACTAGGCTACCTGTCAACCCTACACTCTAACCACTAGGCTACCCGCCGCCCCTACGCTCTAACCACTAGGCTACCCGCCGCCCCTACGCTCTAACCACTAGTCCACCTGTATACACGTCCTCTGTTTGTCTGGGCATAAAAACTGTAGTAGTCAGGTTTTTTAAAATTGATTTCTAGAGCCATAAGCTCTCAGGTTGTCCTGAGAGAGAAGAAAGGAAAGTGCCCACGTCTTTATCTCACTGGCAGTTGTGTTTGCTTGAGTTGGCTCAGGTCAGAGAAAACATCAGATACATCCAAACAGAGGTCCACTTCTTTCTTTCTTTGTTTCAGTTATTTGTTTCTTTCTTTCTTGCATTTTATATATATTTCTCTCTCTCTCTCTCTCTCTCTCTCTCTCTCTCTCTCTCTCTCTCTCTCTCTCTCTCTCTCCTCTCTCTCTCTCTCTCTCTCTCTCTCTCTCTCTCTCTCTCTCTCTCTCTCTCTCTCTCTCTCTCTCTCTCTCTCTCTCTCTCTCTCTCTCTCTCTCTCTCTCTCTCTCTCTCTCTCTCTCTCTCTCTCTCGTAAGCAGGACTGGATTGGTTATATTGAAGTAGGGAAAGAGGTAAAGAATGACATGCCATACCTGTACGTGCACGTTGAGCATGTTTATAGAAAGTCACAGTGCTAACCTGAGGCATGACTGTTCTGGCTTTTTCATTTCTGTGGAGATGATGAAGCGTCACTACAGTTTCCTCACAGGCGTATACTGTACATATGCACTCATACAAGTACACAAATAGCCGTGTGTGTGTGTGTGTTCATGCCTGCCTGTTTCTGTGTGTGTATGTTGTGGTTTCTTTACCATTCATTGCCTCTGTCTTCCTGTGTATGTCGTTAAGGGTGGGTTTGTCATGTGTTTTGTATTGTGTTGCTTCCTGCCATGGACTGGAACCCCTCAGAGAGGGGGGGGGGGGGGGCAGGGGGAGAGAGAGAGAGGGGGGGGTTGAGGGGGACAGGGGGAGAAAGAGAGGGAGAGAGAGAGAGGGGGGGGTTGAGGGGGACAGGGGGAGAAAGAGAGGGAGAGAGAGAGAGGGGGGGGGTTGAGAGGGACAGGGGATAGAGAGAGGGAGAGAGAGAGAGGGGGGGTTGAGGGGCAGAAGGGGATAGGAGGGGAAAAGAGGAGGGAGAGAGAGAGAGACGGGGGGGGGGGGTGAGGGGAGAGGACGGAGGGAAAAAGAGGGGGGAGAGAGAGAGAGAAAACAAGGAGACAGCTCATAAACTTCACCAGACAACAGACAGAGACGGTGGGTCCCTCGTGACAGAAATGGGGTGAGATAGAGAAAGCGAGGAAGTGAGAAATACAGAGGGAAAGAGAGAGAGAGGGAGAGAGAGAGGGGGGGAGAGGGGAGAGACAGAGTCCACAGCTACCAGACAGCGATAGAAGAAGACTAGAAATGACTACACTACTATAGACTACGGTCATTGTTTGAAAGCCTAAATGTCTTTTCCTGAACGGATCTATGAAAAACCTTTTCTGACACTATCTATTGTTTTGCCCGAAACACCACTAGGGGAGAGTGGGATTAGGTCAATTGAGCCACTCCTTGTTTCTAGGAAACCATACACAAAATTCACCATGCGACCAAATATTTAGGAAGAGGTCATAATTTCATGAAGTCTGTGAAGGAAGAAACCACGTAGACACAGTGGTAAGCAAGTTAGGTCCAACAAACTGATTTTCACCAAGTCAAATGAATGTATTATGTTATGAATTTATTATGCGTGTATCTAAACCAATGTAGATTATTTTAATACTGTTTTATACATCAGTTGAGGTGTCTATAAGTTTCAATATGAGGTCCTAAACCTAGCATGAAAGTGCATCCTTGTATCTGTCTGGGCTAATATAGTCAAAATGTTTGGCATGAGGTAAGTTGAGCCAATGGCCATGGGATAAGTTGAGCCAATGGCGATGGGATAAGTTGAGCCAATGGCGATGGGATAAGTTGAGAGAATGGCCATGGGATAAGTTGAGCCAATGGCCATGGGATAAGTTGAGCCAATGGCCATGGGATAAGTTGAGCCAATGGCCATGGGATAAGTTGAGCCAATGGCCATGGGATAAGTTGAGCCAATGGCCATGGGATAAGTTGAGCCAATGGCCATGGGATAAGTTGAGCCAATGGCCATGGGATAAGTTGAGCCAATGGCCATGGGGTAAGTTGAGCCAATGGCCATGGGGTAAGTTGAGTCAATGGCCATGGGATAAGTTGAGCCAATGGCCATGGGATAAGTTGAGCCAATGGCCATGGGATAAGTTGAGCCAATGGCCATGGGATAAGTTGAGCCAATGGCCATGGGATAAGTTGAGCCAATGGCCATGGGATAAGTTGAGCCAATGGCCATGGGATAAGTTGAGCCAATGGCCATGGGATAAGTTGAGCCAATGGCCATGGGGTAAGTTGAGCCAATGGCCATGGGGTAAGTTGAGTCAATGGCCATGGGATAAGTTGAGCCAATGGCCATGGGATAAGTTGAGCCAATGGCCATGGGGTAAGTTGAGTCAATGGCCATGGGATAAGTTGAGCCAATGGCCATGGGATAAGTTTAGCCAATGGCCATGGGGTAAGTTGAGCCAATGGCCATGGGATAAGTTGAGCCAATGCCCATGGGGTAAGATGAGCCATAAAAATGATGACTACAATTGGTCAGTTATAAACATAATATTACATTACAGTTTTGCAATGTGTCATGCGTATTAACTCGAGGCATTTCTGTCGTTACAGAGCAGACTTCAGAGGGGTTGGGTTACATGCGGAGGACACATTTCAGTTGAATACATTCAGTTGTACAGCTGACTAGGTCTCCTTCCTCTTTCATCATGTCCCATGTTTACACAAATAAAACAAGCAGGGGTCTAGCCCCCCTTGAGGTCCTTGAGAGAGCTGCCATATCAAATTCAATCAAATCAAATGTTATTTGTCACAGGCTTCGTAAACAACAGGTGTAGACTAACAGTGAAATGTTTACCCACGGGCCGTTCCCAACAACGCAAAGAGACAGAAAATAGAGAAATAATAGAAAAGTAAAACATGTAATAATACAAGTAACAATGAAAACACAATGAATACACAATAAATACACAATAAATGCACAATAAATACACAATGAATACACAATAAATGCACAATAAATACACAATGAATACACAATAAATGCACAATAAATACACAATAAATGCACAATGAATACACAATGAATACACAATAAATACACAATAAATACACAATGAATACACAATAAATGCACAATAAATACACAATGAATACACAATAAATACACAATAAATACACAATGAATACACAATGAATACACAATAAATACACAATAAATACACAATAAATACACAATGAATACACAATGAATACACAATAAATAAAGAAACCACGTAGACACAGTGGTAACCCAATTTGTAAGTCGCTCTGGATAAGAGCGTCTGCTAAATGACTTAAATGTAAATGTAAAATGTAATAAATACACAATGAGTAACGATAACGTGGCTATATACACGGTGTATACACGGGGTACCAGTACCGAGTCAATGTGCAGGGGTACTGGGTAATTGAGGTAGATACTGTATGTACATATCATTAGGAATAAAGTGACGATATTAAACAGTAGCTGCAGCGTATGTGATGAGTCAAAAAGGGTCAATGCAGATGGTCCGGGTAGCTATTTGGTTAACTATTTAACTAACTATTTAGCAGTCTTATGTCTTCGGGGTAGAAGCTGTTCAGGGTTCTGCTGTTAAGGAAGTTACTGTTGCTGTTGCTGTTGCTGTTGTTTCTGTTGCCAAGGAAGTGAGAGAAGGGAAGAAATCCATTTTAGCAGCAGAAAGAGATAGACTGAATGACACTGAAGAGGCACTTTGACAAAAAATTTAAATGTATATGTACCGTGTGAAAGACAGGTTATGACAGTGTGGCGGAGACACACAAGGTCTTATCTAATGACATGGAGTCTGAGCTATATAAAGAGAGGCTATGAAAGAGTAGCAGAGACACACAAGGTCTTATCTAATGACATGGAGTCTGAGCTATATAAAGACAGGTTATGAAAGAGTAGCAGAGACACACAAGGTCTTATCTAATGACATGGAGTCTGAGCTATATAAAGAGAGGCTATGAAAGAGTAGCAGAGACACACAAGGTCTTATCTAATGACATGGAGTCTGAGCTATATAAAGAGAGGCTATGAAAGAGTAGCAGAGACACACAAGGTCTTATCTAATGACATGGAGTCTGAGCTATATAAAGAGAGGCTATGAAAGAGTAGCAGAGGAACACAAGGTCTTATCTAATGACATGGAGTCTGAGCTATATAAAGACAGGTTATGAAAGAGTAGCAGAGACACACAAGGTCTTATCTAATGACATGGAGTCTAAGCTATATAAAGAGAGGCTATGAAAAAGTAGCAGAGGAACACAAGGTCTTATCTAATGACATGGAGTCTGAGCAAGTAAAAAATATCTCACAGACAAGTTTCCTGGGCTTAGTAGCCTCAAATGCAGAGAACTTGACCACGAATTGGCACATTGAAGCAATGTCTCAGTCACAGACAACTGGTCAAAAAATGGAAGGGTCAGTGGTATTGAACACAGAGATCTACAGTTAAAGTCAGAAGTTTACATACACCTTAGCCAAATACATTTAAACTCAGTTTTTCACAATTCCTGACATTTAATCCTAGTAAAAATTCCCTGTCTTAGGTCAGTTAGGATCACCACTTTATTTTAAGAATGTGAAATGTCAGAATAATAGCAGAGAGAATTATTTATTTCAGATTTTATTTCTTTCATCACATTCAGAAGTTTACATACACTCATTTAGTATTTGGTAGCATTGCCTTTAAATTGTTTAACTTGGGTCAAACATTTCGAGTAGCCTTCCACAAGCTTCCCACAATAAGTTGGGTGAATTTTGGCCCAGACAGAGCTGGTGTAAATGAGTCAGGTTTGTAGGCCTCCTTGCTTGCACATGCTTTTTTAGTCCTGCCCACAAATGTTCTATAGGATTGAGGTCAGGGCTTTGTGATGGCCACTCCAATATCTTGACTTTGTTGTCCTTAAGCCATTTTGCCACAACTTTGGAAGTATGCTTGGGGTCATTGTCCATTTGGAAGACCCATTTGCGACCAAGCTTTAACTACCTGGCTGATGTCTTGAGATGTTGCTTCAAAATATCCACATCATTTTCTGTCCTCATGATGCCATCTATTTTGTGAAGTAAACCAGTCCCTCCTACACCAAAGCACCCCCACAACATGATTCTGCCACCACCGTGCATCACGTTTGGGATGGTGTTCTTCGGCTTGCAAGCCTCCCCCTTTTTCCTCCAAACATAACGATGGTCATTATGACCAAACAGTTCTATTTTTGTTTACTCAAACCAGAGGACATTTCTCCAAAAAGTACGATCTTTGTCCCCATGTGCAGTTGCAAACCATAGTCTGGCTTTTTTATTGCGGTTTTGGAGCAGTGGCTTCTTCCTTGCTGAGCGGCCTTACTGGTTATGTCGATATAGGACTTGTTTTACTGTGGATATAGATACTTTTGTACCTGTTTCCTCCAGCATCTTCACAAGGTCCTTTGCTGTTGTTCTGTGATTGATTTGCACTTTTCGAACCAAAGTACGTTCATCTCTAGGAGACAGAACGCGTTTCCTTCCTGAGCGGATGATGGCTGTGTGGTCCCATGGTGTTTATACTTGCGTACTATTGTTTGTACAGATGAACATGGTACCTTCAGGCATTTGGAAATTGCTCCCAAGGATGAACCAGGCTTGTGGAGGTCTACAATTTATTTTCTGAGGTCTTGGCTGATTTATTTTGATTTTCTCATGATGTCAAGCAAAGAGGCACTGAGTTTGAAGGTAGGCCTTGAAATACATCCACAGGTACACCTCCAATTGACTCAAATTATGTCAATTAGCCTATCAGAAGCTTCTAAAGCCATGACTTGACAAAACTATAGTTTTTTAAGAAGAAATTTGTGGAGTGGTTGAAAAACAAGTTTTTATGACTTCAACCTAAGTTTATGTAAACTTCTGACTTCAACTGTATATCAGAATGTAGGCGTACATTTAAGGTATACAATATACCACAACCCCATTCCATAAATTAAACTTTGACCTATTAGCATCTTCACCCACTGTCACAGGACACCTTCACCCACTGTCACAAGACTCCTTCACCCACTGTCACAGGACACCTTCACTCACTGTCACAGGACACCTTCACTCAATGTCACAGGACACCTTCACCCACTGTCACAGGACACCTTCACCCACTGTCACAGGACACCTTCACCCACTGTCACAGGACACCTTCACCCACTGTCACAGGACTCCTTCACCCACTGTCACAGGACACTTTCACCCACTGTCACAGGACACCTTCACCCACTGTCACAGGACACCTTCACCCACTGTCACAGGACACCTTCACCCACTGTCACAGGACACCTTCACCCACTGTCACAGGACTCCTTCACCCACTGTCACAGGACACCTTCACCCACTGTCACAGGACACATTCACCCACTGTCACAGGACTCATTCACCCACTGTCACAAGACAGCTTCACCCACTGTCACAGGACTCCTTCACCCACTGTCACAGGACACCTTCACCCACTGTCACAGGACACATTCACCCACTGTCACAGGACTCATTCACCCACTGTCACAAGACACCTTCACCCACTGTCACAGGACTCATTCACCCACTGTCACAAGACACCTTCACACACTGTCACAGGACTCCTTCACCCACTTTCACAGGACATCTTCACACACTTTCACAAGACACCTTCACCCACTGTCACAGGACTCCTTCACCCACTGTCACAGGACACCTTCACCCACTGTCACAGGACACCTTCACCCACTGTCACAGGACTCCTTCACCCACTGTCACAGGACACCTTCACCCACTTTCATAAGACATCTTCACCCACTGTCACAGGACTCCTTCACCCACTGTCACAGGACACCTTCACCCACTGTCACAGGACACCTTCACCCACTGTCACAGGACTCCTTCACCCACTGTCACAGGACTCCTTCACCCACTGTCACAGGACACCTTCACCCACTGTCACAAGACTCCTTCACCCACTGTCACAGGATACATTCACCCACTGTCACAAGACTCCTTCACCCACTGTCACAGGACACCTTCACCCACTGTCACAGGACACCTTCTCCCACTTACCTCAAGGCAGCCCAACGTCCCCTGTCCCTATGCTCAACGTACCACATACCGTGAGTAAGTTGTGCCCAAGAGACCCCTTTTTTTGGACAAGCTATGTTTTCAAAACATGTATATTTCCATAAAATCTGATTATTTCCAGGGATGCAGAACCTCCTGCAATATATGTAGATATCTGTTAGAAGGAATACTATATTTCCCTTGATGGAGTGATGCTGAATGTAAAACATATCTGTTAGAAGGAATACTATATTTCCCTTGATGGAGTGATGCTGAATGTAAAACATATCTGTTAGAAGGAATACTATATTTCCCTTGATGGAGTGATGCTGAATGTAAAACATATCTGTTAGAAGGAATACTATATTTCCCTTGATGGAGTGATGCTGAATGTAAAACATATCTGTTAGAAGGAATACTATATTTCCCTTGATGGAGTGATGCTGAATGTAAAACATATCTGTTAGAAGGAATACTATATTTCCCTTGATGGAGTGATGCTGAATGTAAAACATATCTGTTAGAAGGAATACTATATTTCCCTTGATGGAGTGATGCTGAATGTAAAACATGGCTCAACTTACCGCACTCCCATCACGTGACATGTGTGACGACCTTTGACCTCTGACCTTTGACTCCCGGCCCGGTCAGGCAGGTAGAGTGGTGTTGACTCCAGTGGAAAGCTGTCTCGGTGCTGACATGACAAACAAGGAAAATAAATGAAATGGAGATAAAAAATAAACGGAACAGCCTGGTAGTGATGGAAATTAAATGATTCATATCCCATCAGTCAAGCATACGAGGATTCATCGGGTCACCTAACACTAATAATGGTTTATTCAACAGAACAGAACCATATCATCATGAGAAAGTATACAACCTTCCAACAATGGTTCCAGAATCCTGACACCCCCCGCCCAATCACACACATACACAGTCCATATAACCACTCAACATAAACAGCCCACTGTTAAGCCTGTGGAAAGGCTAGGTTCTTGGAGCAGAGCTACCTTAGCTGTAGTAATATACCAGGGGGTTCAGTACTAGCTGTAGTAATATACCAGGGGGTTCAGTACTAGCTGTAGTATTAGACCAGGGGGTTCAGTACTAGCTGTAGTATTATAACAGGGGGTTCAGTATTAGATGTTGTAATATACCAGGGGGTTCAGTATTAGCTGTAGTATTATAACAGGGGGTTCAGTATTAGCTGTAGTATTATAACAGAGGGCTGTTGGTTCAGTATTAGCTGTAGTAATATACCAGGGGGTTCAGTACTAGCTGTAGTATTAGACCAGGGGGTTCAGTACTAGCTGTAGTATTATAACAGGGGGTTCAGTATTAGATGCTGTAATATACCAGGGGGTTCAGTATTAGCTGTAGTATTATAACAGAGGGCTGTTGGTTCAGTATTAGCTGTAGTAATATACCAGGGGGTTCAGTATTAGCTGTAGTAATATACCAGGGGGTTCAGTATTAGCTGTAGTATTATAACAGAGGGCTGTTGGTTCAGTATTAGCTGTAGTAATGTACCAGGGGATTCAGTTTTAGCTGTAGTAATATACCAGGGGATTCAGTTTTAGCTGTAGTAATGTACCAGGGGATTCAGTATTAGCTGTAGTAATATACCAGGGGGTTCAGTATTAGCTGTAGTAATATACCAGGGGGTTCAGTATTAGCTGTAGTAATGTACCAGGGGATTCAGTTTTAGCTGTAGTAATATACCAGGGGATTCAGTTTTAGCTGTAGTAATATACCAGGGGGTTCAGTATTAGCTGTAGTAATATACCAGGGGGTTCAGTATTAGCTGTAGTAATATACCAGGGGGTTCAGTATTAGCTGTAGTATTATAACAGAGGGCTGTTGGTTCAGTATTAGCTGTAGTAATATACCAGGGGGTTCAGTATTAGCTGTAGTATTATAACAGAGGGCTGTTGGTTCAGTATTAGCTGTAGTAATAGACCAGGGGGTTCAGTATTAGCTGTAGTAATGTACCAGGGGGTTCAGTATTAGCTGTAGTAATATACCAGGGGATTCAGTTTTAGCTGTAGTAATGTACCAGGGGGTTCTTGGTTCAGTTTTTGGTCTGTCACTTCTGCTGTAAATTTCATGTTATGGTGGAGGCTCAGTCTAGACTGGGACAAGCTGCTTAATTTATTGTTTTACTGAAATGCCACTAGAGAAAACTGTGCACACACACACACACACTCATGAAAGCACACACACACATACTCACATATACTGTACACACAAGTGTGTTTTGACTTGTTGTCACCGTAATCCACCATCAAACACCTCTTAATGCCTAATTTATATCTTGTTTCTCTTTCTTTATTCTTTCTTACTCCCTTTCTTTTCTTTCCTCTCTGTTTTTTATTTGTCATGCAATACCTCCCTAACTCCCTCCATCATGTGCCCTTTCCATTTATATTGCTTGGCAATCACCCAGGAATAGACTGTTGAGAAGTAAATCCTCTCTATATCCTTACCATGTTAATACCAATCCTTCTCTCTACCCCCTTACCATGTTAATACAACTATATTTAAGCAAATTATAACCATGGCATTAAAGGGATAAGGGATCTATGCGTTCACTGAAAAATAATGCAACTCCGTGGAAGGTCAGTTCCACTCCGCTAGCGGTGGAACGCACCGTCAACGCCGTTCATTATTTTCCATAGTACGGATAACCCTTTGATGATTATTCAATACATATTAGGCTACATTACTTCATATGGCTACACTGTTACCTTGGTCTGTTTTTCAATTTATTAAGGATTCTAGAACAGCATTAGTTACTCTGATGATCTAGACCAGTTGGTTCTGATTCTAGAACAGTATTAGTTACTCTGATGATCTAGACCAGTTGATTCTGATTCCAGAACAGTATTAGTTACCCTGATGATCTAGACCAGTTGGTTCTGATTCTAGAACAGCATTAGTTACTCTGATGATCTAGACCAGTTGGTTCTGATTCTAGAACAGCATTAGTTACTCTGATGATCTAGACCAGTTGGTTCTGATTCTAGAACAGCATTAGTTACTCTGATGTTCTACACCAGTTGATTCTGATCCTAGAACAGCAATAGTGTCTCTGATGTTCTACACCAGTTGATTCTGATTCTAGAACAGCATTAGTGTCTCTGATGTTCTACACCAGTTGATTCTGATTCTAGAACAGCATTAGTGTCTCTGATGATCTAGACCAGTTGGTTCTGATTCTAGAACAGCATTAGTTACTCTGATGATCTAGACCAGTTGATTCTGATTCTAGAACATCATTAGTTACTCTGATGATCTAGACCAGTTGATTCTGATTCTAGAACAGTATTAGTTACTCTAATGATCTAGACCAGTTGGTTCTGATTCTAGAACAGCATTAGTTTCTCTGATGATCTAGACCAGTTGATTCTGATTCCAGAACCGCATTAGTTTCTCTGATGATCTAGACCAGTTGATTCTGATCCTAGAACAGCATTAGTTTCTCTGATGATCTAGACCAGTTGATTCTGATTCCAGAACCGCATTAGTTTCTCTGATGATCTAGACCAGTTGATTCTGATCCTAGAACAGCATCTTCCTGGTTACCAGTTTGTTTTGGCTCTCTTCCCAACTCCTTATGGAACTGTGATGTTTGGCTTGATATTGAAATCAATAGAGCTGGCAAGAGAACAAACAGATCTGGGACCAGGCTAGCATACAGTGCCTTTGGAAAGTATTCAGACCCCTTGACTTTTTGTTAGATTACAGCCTTATTCTAAAATTGATTAAATCGTTTTTTCCCCTCATCAATCTACACACAGTACCCCATAATGACAAAGAAAAAATTGTATTTTTTGGAATTTCGGCTAATTTATGAAAAAAAAAAACTGAAATATCACATTTACGTAAGTATTCAGACCCTTTACTCTGAGTACTTTGTTGAAGCACCTTTGGCAGTGATTACAGCCTCAAGTCTTTTTAGGTATGAATGTATTTGGATAGATTCTCCCATTTTCTCTGCAGATCCTCTCAAGGATGGGGAGCGTTGCCGCACAGATATCTTCAGGTCTCTCCAGAGATGTTTGATCGAGTTCAAGTCTGGGCTCTGGCTGGGCCGCTCAAGGACATTCAGAGACTTGTCACGAAGCCACTCCTGCGTTGTCTTGGCTGTATCTTAGGTTCGTTGTCCTGTTTGAAGGTGAACCTTCGCCCCAGTCTGAGGTCCTAAACGCTCTGGAGCAGGTTTTTATCAAGGATCTCTCTGTACGTTGCTTCGTTCATCTTTGCCTCAATCCTGACTAGTCTCCCACTCCCTGCCTCTGAAAAGCATCCCCACAGCATGATGCTGCCACCACCATGCTTCACCGTAGGGATGGTGCCAGGTTTCCTCCAGATGTGACACTTGGTATTCAGGCCAAAGAGTTCAATCTTGGTTTCATCAGACCAGAGAATCTTGTTTCTCATGGTATGAGAGTCTTTAGGTGCCCTTTGGCAAACTCCAAGTGGGCTTTCATGTGCCTTTTACTGAGGAGTGGCTTCCGCCTGGCCACTCTACCATAAAGGCTTGATTGGTGGAGTGCTGCAGAGATGGTTGTCCTTCTGGAAGTTTGTCCCATCTCCACAGAGGAACTCTATCGGGATCTTTGTCACCTCCCGGACCAAGGCCTTTCTCCCCCGATTGCTCAGTTTGGCCGGGCAGCCAGCTCTAGGAGGAGTCTTAAGGGTTCCAAGCTTCTTCCATTTAAGAATGATGGAGGCCACTGTGTTCTTGGGGACCTTCAATGCTGGAGGAATGTTTTGGTGCCATTCCCCAGATCTGTGCCTCGACACAATCCTGCCTCGGAGCTCGGAACTCCTTCGACCTCATTGCTGGGTTTTTGCTCTGACAATCTCATAGCAAAGGTTCTGAATACTTATGTAAATAAGATATTTCAGTTTTCTTTTTTATTTAATCTTTTTTTAATTTATCTAAAAACCTGTTTTTGCATTGTCATTGTGGGGTAATGTGTGTAGATTGCTGAGGAAATGTTTTTATTTATTCAATTTTAGAACAAGGCTGTAACCGAACTAGATGTGGAAAAAGTCAAGGGGTCTGAACACTTTCCGAACGCACTGTATTCCCACAACATTAAAATGTCATGCTTTTCTGTCTCTGTGTTCTAAGATCTGCAGAGTCCATTTCCTAAATGGCACCCTATTCCCTGTATAGTGCACTACATTCGACTAGAGCCGGGTCAAAATTGGGACCGGGTCAAAATTAGTGTACACTATATAGGGAATAGGGTGGCATTTGGAACGAACTTTAAACATTCCGAAGCCTTGTGGGTCCAGTGTCTAACCCAGGGGGAGAGGGCCTTGAACAGACTTCCGGTTATGACTTCTCTTATTCGCTTCTCCACACTCAGAATGACCTGACATTTATCCCCCAGACATAGCCTTCAGCGTTCAGAAGGAAGTTTGTCCTCTGTCTAAACCATCACAAGAGAGAGAGAATAAATTGATGTCTGTTCTTCTGTAAGATATGTGTGTGTGTGTTTCAACTAAGGGTGTGTTTGTAAATTCAATCTGGAGTCCCTGAGTGTGCTCAGAGTGGCTCTGGGCGTTCAGTATATTCAGAGCTTTGTCAGATTTTCCTTTCAGAAATTCAGAGCGTTCAGAGCGCACACTGGACACTGGCTGAGGAGTAGGGTTGATCTGAGATCACACTGGACACTGGCTGAGGAGTAGGGTTGATCTGAGATCACACTGGACACTGGCTGAGGAGTAGAGTTGATCTGAGATCACACTGGACACTGGCTGAGGAGTAGGGTTGATCTGAGATCACACTGGCTGAGGAGTAGGGTTGATCTGAGATCACACTGGACACTGGCTGAGGAGTAGGGTTGATCTGAGATCACACTGGACACTGGCCGAGGAGTAGGGTTGATCTGAGATCACACTGGACACTGGCTGAGGAGTAGGGTTGATCTGAGATCACACTGGACACTGGCTGAGGAGTAGGGTTGATCTGAGATCACACTGGACACTGGCTGAGGAGTAGGGTTGATCTGAGATCACACTGGCTGAGGAGTAGGGTTGATCTGAGATCACACTGGACACTGGCTGAGGAGTAGGGTATATCTGAGATCACACTGGACACTGGCTGAGGAGTAGGGTATATCTGAGATCACACTGGACACTGGCTGAGGAGTAGGGTATATCTGAGATCACACTGGACACTGGCTGAGGAGTAGGGTTGATCTGAGATTACACTGGACACTGGCTGAGGAGTAGGGTTGATCTGAGATCACACTGGACACTGGCTGAGGAGTAGGGTTGATCTGAGATCACACTGGACACTGGCTGAGAAGTAGGGTTGATCTGAGATCACACTGGACACTGGCTGAGGAGTAAGGTTGATCTTAGATCACACTGGACACTGGCTGAGGAGTAGGGTTGATCTGAGATCACACTGGACACTGGCCGAGGATTAGGGTTGATCTGAGATCACACTGGACACTGGCTGAGGAGTAGGGTTGATCTGAGATCACACTGGACACTGGCTGAGGAGTAGGGTTGACCTGAGATCACACTGGACACTGGCCGAGGAGTAGGGTTGATCTGAGATCACACTGGACACTGGCTGAGGAGTAGGGTTGATCTGAGATCACACTGGACACTGGCCGAGGAGTAGGGTTGATCTGAGATCACACTGGACACTGGCTGAGGAGTAGGGTTGATCTGAGATCACACTGGACACTGGCTGAGGAGTAGGGTTGATCTGAGATCACACTGGACACTGGCTGAGGAGTAGGGTTGATCTGAGATCACACTGGACACTGGCCGAGGAGTAGGGTTGATCCGAGTGCTCTGACCTCACAACAGCAGTCAAGCACCCAAGCTAACTGGCTAATGTTGGCTAACTTGCTAGCTTCTTCCAGACACAAATGAGAGAACACCTCACTCTGACCATTTTTTTCGCCCTAGCAAAGCTAGTTAGGCTGTTTTCATGTTATCCAGGGCCTTGGTGACTGTAACTGTGCTGCTGGCAACAATTTAATTACGCTTTTTTGCCGACTTTTACTGACACCGGCCATATTCAACAGGTGTTGAGAGTTCGCTCTTGTACGCTCAGACGAGAGAGTACTCTGAAATCGGAGTAGATAGCCAGAGTGAATTTACGAACGCACCCTACGATAAAACTGAACTTACTCCCTACTGAGGACAAGGGAATTTCCCAGCCGTCATTTCTACGGTATCATACAGTATATTTGTAAGCAGGTTCTTTGGGAAAGCAGGAGATACAGTAGGGATGATGTTAAGCTCTATATGAATAACGATGGCCGAGCAGCATAGGCAAGGTGCAATGGATGGTATAAAATACAGTACATACATGTGATATGAGTCATGTAATATATGTAAACATTATAAAAGTGGCATTATTATTTATTATTTGTAGAAAGTGAAAAGTGATCAATTTATTAAAGTGGCCAGTGATTGGTTCTCAATGTAGGCAGCAGCCTCTCTGAGTTAGTGATGGCTGTTTAGCAGTCTGATGGCCTTGAGATAGAAGCTGTTTTTCAGTCTCTCGGTCCCAGCTTTGATGCACCTGTACTGACCTCGCCTTCTGGATGGTAGCGGTGGGAAAAGACAGTGGATCGGGTGGTTGATGTCCTTGATGATAGATATTTTTGGCCTTCCTGTGACATCGGGTGTTGTAGGTGTCCTGGAGGGCAGGTGGTTTGCCCCCGGTGATGCGTTGTGTAGACCTCACTACCCTCTGGAGAGCCTTACGGTTGAGGGCGGAGCAGTTGCCATACCAGGCTGTAATACAGCCCAACAGGATGCTCTCGATTGTGCATCTGTAAAAGTTTGTCATGGTTTTGGGTGACAAGCCAAATTTCTTCAGCCTCCTGAGGTTGAGGAGGTGATGTTGCACCTTCTTCACCACGCTGTTTGTGTGGGTGGACCATTTCAGTTTGTCTGTGATGTGTACGCCGAGGAAGTTAAAACTTTCCACCTTCTCCACTGCTGTCCCTTCAATGTGGATGGGGTTACTCCCTCTGCTGTTTCCTGAAGTTCACGATCATCTCCTTTGTTTTGTTGACGTTGAGTGAGAGGTTGTTTTCCAGGCACCACACTCCCAGAGCCCTCACCTCCTCCCTATAGGCTGTCTCATTGTTGTTGGTGATCAAGCCCATTACTGTTGTGTCATCTGCAAACTTGATGATTGAGTTGGAGGCGTGCATGGCCACGCAGTCGTGGGTGAACAGGGAGTACAGGAGGGGGCTGAGCACGCTCCCGTTTGGATGCTCGTTTAGTATTGATGCTTGTTTAGTATTGATGCTCGTTTAGTATTGATGCGCATTTAGTATTGATGCTCGTTTAGTATTGATAATCGTTTAGTATTGATGCTCGTTTAGTATTGATGCTCGTTTAGTATTGATGCTCGTTTAGTATTGATGCTCGTTTAGTATTGATGCTCGTTTAGTATTGATGCTCGTTTAGTATTGATGCTCGTTTAGTATTGATGCTTGTTTAGTATTGATGCTCGTTTAGTATTGATGCTCGTTTAGTATTGATGCCCGTTTAGTATTGATGCTCGTTTAGTATTGATGCTCGTTTAGTATTGATGCTCGTTTAGTATCGATGCTCATTTAGTATTGATGCTCGTTTAGTATTGATGCTCGTTTAGTATTGATAATCGTTTAGTATTGATAATCGTTTAGTATTGATGCTCGTTTAGTATTGATGCTCGTTTAGTATTGATGCTCGTTTAGTATTGATGCTCGTTTAGTATTGATGCTCGTTTAGTATTGAAACAATCAATTTGCGTTTTTCTTTTTAGTTGTCTGACAGTCTTTTTTTATGATGACCTCATCATATGCAACTCATCTCTTTTTCTTTCTCTCCCTCCACTCCTCTTCCATCTCCCTCTACTCCTTCAAAAATATGTCTGTCTCAGTGAGACAAACTTGCATGAATAAAGGTTTTATATATATATATATATATATATTTTACACATCTAACACTATCTTTTTCTTTTTCCCTCTCCTCCAGGGTGACCATACGTGGGCGACCATGTTGGGCCAGAGTGTCCGTCTGCAGCCAGTACCCATCCAGAGCCTGTCTGAGCTGGAGAGAGCCCGACTGCAGGATGTGGCCTGCTACCATCTGGAGAAGAGGGACCTGGACTTCAACATCAGCATCCCCAGAGGTACAGAACTGATACGTGGTAGAAAGAGGAAGAGAGGAGGAGGGGGAGAGGAAGAGGAAGAGAGGAAGATAGGGGGTGAAAGAGAGGAAGAGAAAGAGAGGAGGGGAGAGGGAGAAAGAGGTTGGGAGATAGAAGAGTAGGAAAGGGATGGAGAGAGCTCGAGGATAGGGACCTGGACTTCAACAGCAGCATCCCCAGAGGTACAGAACTGAAAGGTCTGTTACTCTATGGCCATGACAGACAGAGATATGTGTACGATGCTGATCTATCTCCAGATAATAAAGCTCTTCATTGCTAAATAGGGGTTTGAATCTGGAGGAGAAGGACCTCCTCTTCAACATCAGCATCCCCAGATGTACAGAGGAAGGGGTAGTAGGTAAAATATGGCCATGCTAAAAGAACAGAAATATGTTATGGCATATGAGATGGGAGTCCCCAGAGCTTTACAAGTGAGGAATATATACTACAGCATATGGCCATTCTATAAAGGGGAAGTAGACTCTATAGCCATTCTATAAAGGGGAAGTAGACTATATAGCCATTCTATAAAGGGGAAGTAGACTATATGGCCATTCTATAAAGGGGAAGTAGACTCTATGGCCATTCTATAAAGGGGAAGTAGACTATATGGCCATTCTATAAAGGGGAAGTAGACTATATGGCCATTCTATAAAGGGCAAGTAGATTCTATAGCCATTCTATAAAGGGGAAGTAGACTATATGGCCATTCTATAAAGGGGAAGTAGACTCTATAGCCATTCTATAAAGGGGAAGTAGACTATATGGCCATTCTATAAAGGGGAAGTAGACTCTATAGCCATTCTATAAAGGGGAAGTAGACTATATAGCCATACTAGAGAGGGGAAGTAGACTATATGGCCATACTAGAGAGGGGAAGTAGACTATATGGCCATACTAGAGAGGAGGAGTAGACTATATGGCCATTCTAGAGAGGGGAAGTAGACTCTATGGCCATACTAGAGGGGAAGTAGACTCTATAGCCATACTAGAGAGGGGAAGTAGACTATATGGCCATTCTATAAAGGGGAAGTAGACTCTATGGCCATACTAGAGAGGGGAAGTAGACTATATGGCCATTCTAGAGAGGGGAAGTAGACTCTATGGCCATTCTATAAAGGGGAAGTAGACTCTATAGCCATTCTATAAAGGGGAAGTAGACTCTATAGCCATTCTATAAAGGGGAAGTAGACTCTATAGCCATTCTATAAAGGGGAAGTAGACTATATGGCCATACTAGAGAGGGGAAGTAGACTCTATGGCCATACTAGAGAGGGGAAGTAGACTCTATAGCCATTCTATAAAGGGGAAGTAGACTATATGGCCATTCTATAAAGGGGAAGTAGACTCTATAGCCATACTAGAGAGGGGAAGTAGACTCTATAGCCATTCTATAAAGGGGAAGTAGACTATATGGCCATTCTATAAAGGGGAAGTAGACTTTATGGCCATACTAGAGAGGGGGAGTAGACTCTATGGCCATTCTATAAAGGGGAAGTAGACTCTATGGCCATACTAGAGAGGGGAAGTAGACTCTATAGCCATTCTATAAAGGGGAAGTAGACTCTATGGCCATTCTATAAAGGGGAAGTAGACTCTATAGCCATTCTATAAAGGGGAAGTAGACTCTATAGCCATTCTATAAAGGGGAAGTAGACTCTATAGCCATTCTATAAAGGGGAAGTAGACTATATGGCCATTCTATAAAGGGGAAGTAGACTCTATGGCCATACTAGAGAGGGGAAGTAGACTCTATGGCCATACTAGAGAGGAGGAGTAGATTATATGGCCATACTAGAGAGGAGGAGTAGACTATATGGCCATGCTAGAGAGGAGGAGTAGACTATATGGCCATACTAGAGAGGAGGAGTAGACTATATGACCATACTAGAAAGGGGAAGTAGACTATATGGCCATACTAGAGAGGAGGAGTAGACTCTATGGCCATACTAGAGAGGAGGAGTAGACTCTATGGCCATACTAGAGAGGAGGATTAGACTATATGGCCATACTAGAGAGGAGGAGTAGACTATATGGCCATGCTAGAGAGGAGGAGTAGACTATATGGCCATTCTAGAGAGGAGGAGTAGACTATATGGCCATTCTATAAAGGGGAAGTAGACTCTATGGCCATTCTATAAAGGGGAAGTAGCCATTCTATAAAGGGGAAGTAGATTCTATGGCCATTCTATAAAGGGGAAGTAGATTATATGGCCATTCTATAAAGGGGAAGTAGATTCTATGGCCATTCTATAAAGGGGAAGTAGATTCTATGGCCATTCTATAAAGGGGAAGTAGACTCTATGGCCATTCTATAAAGGGGAAGTAGACTCTATGGCCATTCTATAAAGGGGAAGTAGACTCTATAGCCATTCTATAAAGGGGAAGTAGACTCTATGGCCATTCTATAAAGGGGAAGTAGACTCTATAGCCATTCTATAAAGGGGAAGTAGACTCTATGACCATTCTATAAAGGGGAAGTAGACTCTATGGCCATTCTATAAAGGGGAAGTAGACTCTATGGCCATTCTATAAAGGGGAAGTAGACTCTATAGCCATTCTATAAAGGGGAAGTAGACTCTATGGCCATTCTATAAAGGGGAAGTAGACTCTATGGCCATTCTATAAAGGGGAAGTAGACTCTATAGCCATTCTATAAAGGGGAAGTAGACTCTATGGCCATTCTATAAAGGGGAAGTAGACTCTATGACCATTCTATAAAGGGGAAGTAGACTCTATGGCCATTCTATAAAGGGGAAGTAGACTCTATGACCATTCTATAAAGGACGGACTCAAACATATAGTCCTGGAATAACATGATTTAAATTTCTTAAACATTCATATTTTTTTATTAAATCTCTTTTCTATATATGTCATTGAACAAGATAAAGAGGGATTGGTGATATGATACGGATGTGATATACAGTATGATATGATACCCAGATTATTAATTAGGGATTGTCGTCCCGTCAACGGGACAGTTGTAAATCATGCAGCGCCGTGTGTCACGATCACAGATTTTAGAGAAACAACAAATGTCGGTACATATTGTCACGATCGTGTGGGAGTGAGACGGACCAAAACGCAGCATGTGGAAAATAAGCCATCTTCTCTTTTATTATTGAAGAAGGCAAAACGAAACAAAACACTTACAAACTAACAAATCAACAAACGACCGTGAAGCTATAAACGTAGTGCACACGCACAGGCTACAAACGTTCAACATAGACAATTCCCCACAACAAACTAAAGCCTATGGCTACCCTAAATATGGCTCCCAATCAGAGACAACAGAAACCAGCTGTCTCTAATTGGGAACCCATTCAGGCAACCATAGACTTTCCTAGACAACTACACACAACATAGACACAGCTAGACAACTATACTAAACATAAACCCAACTACTCTAAATAAACCCCCTAAACCTTACAATCACCCTGGACACTACAAAACCCACATAAATACCCATGTCACACCCTGACCTAACTAAAATAATAAAGAAAACAAAGAATACTAAGGCCAGGGCGTGACACATATAAGTGTCTTATATTGGCTGAAAGCTTAAAATCTTGTTAATATAACTGCACTGTCCAATTTACAGTAGCTATTACTGCGAAAAAATGCCATGCTATTGTTTGTGGAGAGCTCCTAACAACAAAATGTTTTTTTCACCGCGATAGGTTTGATAAATCACCTCTGAAGGTGAAATGTGTACTTACATTCTGAAATCTTGCTCTGATTTATCATCCAAAGGGTCCCAGAGATAACATGAAGTGTCATTTTGTTAGATAAAATCATTCTTCATATTCCAAAAAGGTCCATATAGCATGCACGATCAATTTTGTATTTCCACTTGTTCAATTTGCAAAGACAGGAATCTGTGAAAATCTATCCCTAAACTTTGTTTCAACCAGTCAAATCATATTCGTATGTTTTCCTCAGAGATCCTAGAACGTAACCAGACTACACTATATCATTAGGAGTGTAGTATATCATATAGGACACCAAATTTGGTCAGAGATTGACGCCTTCATGGCACGCCAATGACGCGGGCGGTCTTCACATGATCGACTGTAACTTTGTCAAATAAGCACCAATCGTGGTCAAACAAAGCTAGCTAGATAGCCAATGAGTTGGGCTTTACGGGAGTTTCAGGAATCCCCGTATCTGTCGCAAAATGTTGCTGCTAACCTTGTGCGACATCAAGCCTTTTCCTTTTGGACAAAAATTATAAGAATATGGAGAGTTATGAAGTTATGAAAACTGGGTGTTTGCAAATGTTGAACTTATAATATAGATACTAATACTGGAAAAGCTAAATCAAAGTCCAAGTATACAAATGTGACGATATTCTTGCAAAAAAATGTAATGTGAATGTAAATGTCTCCTTCACGATTTGCCCAAACGTACCTGGGTGACTTCACACTAAATGTCATGTAGTTTGCTCATACTTCAAGTTATCAGTCTGAAACTTTGCACATACCATCTTGTGGACACCATCGGAATTACAACCAGAGTGATGGCTAAATGTGGCACCTTTCTGTTGCATTTTAAAGATCTCAAAAATTTCTAAAATAAAACGGTTGTTTTTTTCTTTGTATTTTCTTCTACCAGATCAATTGTGTTATATTCTTCTACTTTTAATTCACATTTCCACAACTTCAAAGTCAAATCTAAACTGGTCAAATCTAATCTGGTCAAATCAAATATAATCTAGTCAAATCTAATCTAGTCAAATCTAATCTGATCAAATCAAATCTAATCTTGTCTAATCTAATCTAGTCAAATCTAATCTTGTCAAATCTAATCTTGTCAAATCAAATCTAATCTAGTCAAATCTAATCTCGTCAAATCGAATCTAGTCAAATCTAATCTAGTCAAATCTAATCAGAAGTAGGAATAGGAAAAAGAGTAGGAGTAACAAGAGTAGAAGGGGTGGTCGGGTGTCACATTCCTCTCTCTTGTCACCAGGGTTACATAAGAGGCATTACCCTGAACAGTCTGACAGTCTGGCATTACCCAGAATGTTAACCTCTTGATCTTTAGCCCCTGAACTCTCTCTAATCAGTCAACAGTCTGGACACTGTCGTGGGCACGTTTATCGGTCAAAGCAGCAGAATAACATTCCAAAGTTATGCAATGTCTCTGTCATTGTTTTATTGTGTGAGTTAAAAAAAAAACTGAAGTAAAAGAGTAGAAAGGACTCCTGTATATTTACAACAAAAAAAAATGTATTGGAAAGTGTTTGGTCACAATCGTTAGGAATGGAGAATAGAATATGATAACTTTATTTTATCTAGGGGGAACTTCAGTTTGTTCACCTTGGGTTAGTGGCTGGTTGGTTTCATAACACAATCAAGTTCTTTGTCAACACAATTCTTTACCCAGCACATCCATGTTTTACCCATTTGTTCCCATGGATACTTTTGTCATTGTGAATCATTTGGGATTCAGCCTTGAGAAGCTCGTAGTAGATGAATTGTATATGTTTGCCATATGTTGGACCGGAAATCTGCATTGTGAGAATTATATGCAGTACAGATGTAGGATCTTAATTTGATCACTCTTTTGTAGCTGATAACTTTTTTTGTGTGTGCGTTTTTAGGTTTAAAATGGCTTCTTAAGTTTGTAATTTCCACTTTAAGATGTCAGATGTGATTTGCCCTAACAAAAAAATGTATCAACCCCTACATTAATTTTAATATACATACTAATTGAAATATCCTGTTGCTGAGGGATTAATTTTATGCTGTAGCAAACTAGCTCAAATTAAGAGCCTACGTAATAAGAGCCTAAGTAATAAGTAATATCATGTGTCGTTAGTCCACATCCCTTATAGGAAGAGTTTTTTCGACCGCTTTCCCCTCTTTTTCCCCCGCTTTCCCCTCTCTCCCTCTTTCATCCCTCTCTCTCCCTCTATCATCCCTATCTCTCCCTCTTTCATCCCCCTCTCTCCCTCTTTTATCCCTCTCTCTCCATCTTTCATCCCTCTCTCTCCATCTTTCATCCCTCTCTCTCCATCTTTCATCCCTCTCTCTCCCTCTTTCATCCCTCTCTCCATCTTTCATCCCTCTCTCCATCTTTCATCCCTCTCTCTCCCTCTTTCATCCCTCTCTCTCCCTCTTTCATCCCTCTTTCATCCCTCTCTCTCCCTCTTTATCCCTCTCTCCCTCTTTCATCCCTCTTTCATCCCTCTCTCTCCCTCTTTCATCCATCTTTCATCCCTCTCTCTCCCTCTTCATCTCTCTTTCATCCCTCTCTCCCTCTTTCATCGCTCTCTCTCCCTTTTTCATCCCTAATTTCATCCCTTTTTCGTCCCTCTATCTCCCTCTCTCTCCCTCTTTCATCCCCCTCTCTCCCTCTTTCATCCCCCTCTCTAACCCTTTCATCCCTCTCTCTCCCTCTTTCATCCCTCTTTCATCCCTCTCTCTCCCTCTTTCATCCCTCTCTCTCCCTCTTTATCCCTCTCTCTCCCTCTTTCATCCCTCTTTCATCCCTCTCTCTCCCTCTTTCATCCCCCTCTCTCCCTCTTTCATCCCCCTCTCTAACCCTTTCATCCCTCTCTCTCCCTCTCTCTACCCCTTTCATCCCTCTTTCATCCCTCTCTATCCCTTTCATCCCTCTCTCATCCCTCTTCTACCTCTTCTTCTACCACTTTTACGCTCTTTTTATTCCTCCCTCTCACCCTCTTGTCTCCATCTTTCTCTCCCTCTTTCTCCCTCTATTCTCCCTCTTTTCTTCTCCCTCTTTCATCCTTTTCGTCCCTCCTTTTTCTCTCTTTTCCCAAACTCTGGGATCAAAGGGATATGGCCCCTCTCTCTGGGGTGACGTTTCCCATGGGTACAGGTCTAGGAGCAGCTTCCCATTTCCCAATCCTGACCGTAACCATTAGTGGAGGAAATATTAAACTGAATCAGGATCAGCATCTAGGTGCAACTTCACGCTCCTCCTGGGCCCCTCAGTAACGCATAGTTTCTGTCACACAGCAGCTATACAAACACAGGAGGCTTCTGAGGGGAGAACGGCTCACAATAAGAACCGGAACGGAGTAAATGGATTGTGTAAAATTGAGCAACCTCTTGTGTACAACCCGCATTGAAAAGTACTACAGTAGCAGCATGTGCCCAGCCACGGACAGATTTTCACCTAATTTGTTCCAATGAATGCTAATTCCATGGTAATATAAACTCATTCCTTACTGAATCCTGGAATAGAAAACTAACAAAGTCACTGGACAACGCTGTAGTATCAAGACTCATTATAGACAACGTTTTCACTCACTTAGTTCCAGCAAATTCAAATGAAATGGTAACTTTATGGTACTCTAACTCATATTCAGTTGAACTGCACAATCTGTCAATAGATTGTTGCAATATATTATAATTTTATGGTAATATAACTCATTCCCTATAGAATCTATAAACAGATCAGTCAATGCCTCTATTAGATAGCTCTATAGCAGCATGACTATGCTATATAAATAAATAAAAACATCAAAATAAAAACATGCCTCCCTAAATTAGTCACAATTAGTTCTGTCAATTTTATTTAATTGTATTTCATTTAAACTGGGACAGTCTCATAACTGTCACAGGGAGGAAGTCTGTGATCATAACGGTCACCGGGAGGAAGTCTGTGATTATAACGATCACCGGGAGGAAGTCTGTGATCATAACGGTCACCGGGAGGAAGTCTGTGCTTATAACGGTCACAGGGAGGAAGTCTGTGATTATAACGGTCACAGGGAGGAAGTCCGTGCTCATAACGGTCACAGGGAGGAAGTCCGTGCTTATAACGGTCACAGGGAGGAAGTCTGTGCTCATAACGGTCACAGGGAGGAAGTCCGTGCTCATAACGGTCACAGGGAGGAAGTCCGTGCTCATAACGGTCACAGGGAGGAAGTCCGTGCTCATAACGGTCACAGGGAGGAAGTCCGTGCTCATAACGGTCACCGGGAGGAAGTCTGTGATTATAACGGTCACCGGGAGGAAGTCCGTGCTCACAGCGATCACAGTCAGCCTCCACTAGCTAGCCAGACACCTCCCCTGTCAGCTTCCACTAGCTAGCCAAACTCCTCCCATGTCAGCCTCCACTAGCTAGCCAGACACCTCCCCTGTCAGCTTCCACTAGTTAGCCAGACACCTCCCCTGTCAGCCTCCACTAGCTAGCCAGACACCTCCCCTGTCAGCTTCCACTAGCTAGCCAGACACCTCCCCTGTCAGCTTCCACTAGCTAGCCATACTCCTCCCCTGTCAGCCTCCACTAGCTAGCCAGACACCTCCCCTGTCAGCTTCCACTAGTTAGCCAGACACCTCCCTTGTCAGCTTCCACTAGTTAGCCAGACACCTCCCCTGTCAGCCTCCACTAGCTAGCCAGACACCTCCCCTGTCAGCTTCCACTAGTTAGCCAGACACCTCCCCTGTCAGCTTCCACTAGTTAGCCAGACACCTCCCCTGTCAGCTTCCACTAGTTAGCCAGACACCTCCCCTGTCAGCTTCCACTAGTTAGCCAGACATCTCCCCTGTCAGCTTCCACTAGTTAGCCAGACACCTCCCCTGTCAGCCTCCACTAGCTAGCCAGACATCTCCCCTGGTTTATCAGGGTAACTACTCTGTCAATGATGGATCATGTTTGTATATTATGGGAGCGAGCTGAGAATGCACACATATAGACACACACATATACACACACACACACACACACACACACACACACACACACACACACACACACACACACACATACACACACGCACACACACGCACACACATACACACATATACACAGACATATACACACACATACACATATAGACACACACATATACACACAGACATATACACACACATACACATATAGACACACACATATACACACACACACATATACACACACACATATACACACACACACACATATACACACATATACACACACATATAGACACACACACATATACACATAGACATATACACACACATGCAGGTACTCAAGCACTCACACACTGAAGACTCATATTATGGGAGCAAGCTGCTGGTGGGGTGGACGGAGGTCCTGTTCTGACCCCACTGTTAAAGCCAATACCAGAACCCCAGTGTGTTGTTGGTTTCCTTGGCAATACATGATGGATTCTTTCTGAAATCCCTCTTCTTAGCAGTCAGATTTGTGCTTATTTGGTGAGTTTTTTATTTTCTCATCACAGTAAAACCCCACAGGGTCTGTCCTTGTTTTCTTACTTGCCTTCTTTCTCTTGCTCTTTCTGTCTTCTTTTTCTCTCTCAACCTTTCTCTTTTATTCTATAAATACACTGGATTTTCCTCTCTCTCTCTCTCTTTCTCTATTTCTTTAACCACATCTCTCTCTCTTTCTCTTTTCTTTAAAGAGTAATTATATAAAAATCACTCCACCATTTCCTGGTTGTTAAATTTCTAATAGTTTGCCTAATTTCAATTTATATGACAAAACAAGCAGTCATTGAGTAGAGAATCATTGTACCATCTAAACTGCTGTGAAATATATTTTCCTTAAACAATAATATTGTATTTTCAGCTGTTTGAAGCTGGTGTACAAAACCCACAGTAAAAGACACAAAAAATGAAACTTAAGAACAGGGAAACATAGAAATAGTAGACATAGAACAGATCTCCCACTTCTTAGACTTCAGCTTTCAGCGAGAATTGCAGAGTTATAACTCACATAACTCGAGTCGCCCAAAACTGTACATATTGTGGCTTTAAGTAGCTTTAACCACTGCTACTGGTTTCAGAAGGTATTCATACTCCTTGACTTATTCCACATTTTGTTGTGTTACAGCCTAAATTCAAAATGGATGAAATCTTTTTTTCTCTCTCTTGCCAATCTACACACAATCTATCCCCATAATGACAAAGTGAAAAAATGTTTTTGGAAATGTTTTGCAAATTGATTGAAAAATGAAATAGAGAAATATCTCATTTACATAAGTATTCACAACCCTGAGTCAGTACAGGTTAGCATCGCCTTTGACAGTGATTACAGCTGTGAGTCTTTCTGGGTAAGTCCCTAAGAGCTTTGCACACCTGGATTGTACAATATTTGAAATGGATCACTGGCCACTGTAATAATGTTCCGTATCTGGTATTACTCATCTCATATGTATAAACAACACTCCACACTATTCTGCCGTATCGTTTAGTCACTTTTAACTAGTGTTTACATATTGCATCACCCATTTCATATGTTATACTGTATTGTGTTCTATACTACACCACTGACTGTTAAACAGCCATCTCCAGCACATCAGAGGCTGCTGCCTATAGACATAGCTTAGGAATCACTGGCCACTTTAAGGAAATGAAACACGAGCCACTTTAATAATGTCTCCGTATCTTGCATTACTCATCTCACATGTGTAAACTGTACTCTATACTATTCTACGGTATCTTAGTCACTTTAATTGTGTGTAAATATTGCTTCACCCGTCTCATATGTATATGCTGTACTGTATACTACTGTATACTTTGCCACTGTATCGTAGTCCAAAGCTGCTCTGACATATATGTATATATATTCTTAAACCATTCCTTACTTAGATTTATGTGTATTTTGGGTATATGTTGGGTATATGTTGTGAAACTGTTCGATATTACGGCACTGTCGGAGCTAGAAGCACAAGCATTTCGCTACACCCGCAATGGCTAGCTAGGGGAGGCTGACAAGGGAGGTGTCTGGCTAGCTGACAGGGGATGTGTCTGGCTAGCTAGTGGAGGCTGACAAGGGAGGTGTCTGGCTAGCTAGGGGAGGCTGACAAGGGAGGTGTCTGGCTAGCTAGTGGAGGCTGACAAGGGAGGTGTCTGGCTAGCTAGGGGAGGCTGACAAGGGAGGTGTCTGGCTAGCTAGGGGAGGCTGACAAGGGAGGTGTCTGGCTAGCTAGGGGAGGCTGACAGGGGAAGTGTCTGGCTAACCCTAACCCTACCCTAACCCTAACCCTAACTCCTAACCCTAACCCTAAACCTAAACCTAACCCTAATTCTAACCCTAAACCTAACTCCTAACCCAAACCCTAACCCTAACCCTAACTCCTAACCCTAACCCAAACCCTAAACCTAACTCCTAACCCTAACCCTAAACCTAACTCCTAACCCTAACCCTAACTCCTAACCCTAAACCTAACTCCTAACCCTAAACCTAACCCTTAACCCCAAATTAGCCTTTTTCCCCACAAGGCTTCTGGTCCGCACAAGGAGAGTAAAACCAAACACACACACACACACGAACACACACACACACACACACACACACACACACACGGAGTGTTGAAAGCGCCCAACGATTAGCCCTCGCTCTGGCATGTGGAGAGTGCAGGAAGAGTCGCCGTGGAATTACACTTTAATTTCCTGTAGTCATGTGAATTTGACCCGTCCTAAACCCCTGACACACACACACACAACACAACCACACACACACACACACACACACACACACACACACACACACACACACACACACACACACACACACACACACACACACACACACACACACACACACACACACACACACACACACACCTCTCCACATGGGGATTTGACTGCTCGGATCAATTCAATTTCAGATTCTTTCACACAATCCCGTCAGCCCTTTTTCCCAACAATAGGATGAGGTTGTCCCTAGATACTGATTCAGGGTCAGTTTTGTGGTTTTCCCATTAGTGGTGAGGGTTGTGATTCTGGGGGGGTTAAGCTGATCTGTGCCCAAGCCCTGTCATGTTGAGAGAAACAAATAAAAATAAATTCAGGTCTTGGAAGTTCAAGGATTCTGCAACCAAACAGCAAGGTTGTGCCTCCCCTCTCTCTCTCACACACACACACACACACACACACACACACACACACACACACACACACACACACACACACACACACACACACCCCCCCCCAAAACTATGCTGTCTTCCGGATAAAGCTGGTCAGTGACAGGATGTTTAGGTTGTAAAATGAATTCCTTCGACTGTGTTTTGTTACCTGGAGGCTAAACAGACAGTACAGGAGACTGTGGCCTGTACAAACACAGCCAGTACAGGAGACTGTGGCCTGTACAAACACAGCCAGTACAGGAGGCTGTGGCCTGTACAAACACAGCCAGTACAGGAGACTGTGGCCTGTACAAACACAGCCAGTACAGGAGACTGGGGCCTGTACAAACACAGACAGTACAGGAGACTGTGGCCTGTACAAACACAGACAGTACAGGAGACTGTGGCCAGTACAAACACAGCCAGTACAGGAGACTGGGGCCTGTACAAACACAGCCAGTACAGGAGACTGGGGCCTGTACAAACACAGCCAGTACAGGAGACTGTGGCCTGTACAAACACAGCCAGTACAGGAGACTGTGGCCTGTACAAACACAGCCAGTACAGGAGACTGTGGCCTGTACAAACACAGCCAGTACAGGAGACTGGGGCCTGTACAAACACAGCCAGTACAGGAGGCTGGGGCCTGTACAAACACAGCCAGTACAGGAGGCTGGGGCCTGTACAAACACAGCCAGTACAGGAGACTGTGGTCTGTACAAACACAGCCAGTACAGGAGACTGTGGCCTGTACAAACACAGCCAGTGCAGGAGGCTGGGGCCTGTACAAACACAGCCAGTACAGGAGACTGGGGCCTGTACAAACACAGCCAGTACAGGAGACTGTGGCCAGTACAAACACAGCCAGTACAGGAGACTGTGGTCTGTACAAACACAGCCAGTACAGGAGACTGGGGCCTGTACAAACACAGCCAGTACAGGAGGCTGGGGTCTGTACAAACACAGCCAGTACAGGAGGCTGTGGCCTGTACAAACACAGCCAGTACAGGAGGCTGGGGCCTGTACAAACACAGCCAGTACAGGAGACTGTGGCCTGTACAAACACAGCCAGTACAGGAGGCTGGGACCTGTACAAACACAGCAGGTACAGGAGACTGTGGCCCGTACAAACACAGCCAGTACAGGAGACTGTGGCCTGTACAAACACAGACAGTACAGGAGGCTGTGGCCTGTAAAAACACAGCCAGTACAGGAGACTGTGGCCTGTACAAACACAGCCAGTACAGGAGACTGTGGCCTGTACAAACACAGACAGTACAGGAGGCTGTGGCCTGTACAAACACAGCCAGTACAGGAGACTGGGGCCTGTACAAACACAGCCAGTACAGGAGGCTGTGGCCTGTACAAACACAGACAGTACAGGAGGCTGTGGCCTGTACAAACACAGCCAGTACAGGAGACTGGGGTCTGTACAAACACAGCCAGTACAGGAGACTGGGGCCTGTACAAACACTGTGTGCCTGTGTGCGTGTTTGTGTGGTTGTGTGGTTGTGTGTATGTGTGTGTGTGTGTGTGTGTGTGTGGTTGTGTGTATGTGTGTGTGTGTGTGTGTGGTTGTGTGTGTGTGGTTGTGTGTATGTGTGTGTGGTTGTGTGTGTGTGGTTGTGTGTATGTGTGTGTGTGTGTGTGTGGTTGTGTGTATGTGTGTGTGTGTGTGTGTGTGGTTGTGTGTGTGTGGTTGTGTGTGGTTGTGTGTGTGTGTGTGTGTGTGTGTGTGTGTGTGTGTGTGTGTGTGTGTGTGTGTGTGTGTGTGTGTGTGTGTGTATCTGTGCGTGTGTGTGTGTGTGTGTGTGTGTGTGTGTGTGTGTGTGTGTGTGTGTGTGTGTGTGTGTGTGTGTGTGTGTGTGTGTGTGTGTGTGTTTTTTTTTTCTCTTGTTTGGTCTCCACTCGGGTGGGTTTTTCTCGCTAATATCTAATATCTTGCTGGTTTACATCTGTGTTTGTTTAGAGTCGTTTATGGTTCCTTCTTTACACAGAACGGTTGATGGTGGGAGCGGTTGGAGTAAACGCAACATTACCAAGGAAACATCCCAAATGGTACCTTACTCCCTACGTAGTGCACAACTTTTTACCAGTACCCATGGGCATAGTGCACTATGTAGGGGATAGCATACCATTTGGGGCATAAGTTCAAACTAACTACAAATACGATCATAAAGATCTCTGCTAAAAACATCAACAAGCAGTACATTGTCATTCACCCTTACAAACACACACCCTCTTTTCTTACATTAAAATAATAAATACAATTTTAAAAATTAAATTAACATCTGTTTTGTTCCCTTTTTATAGAAATCCGCAAGAGGAGGAAATCACTCAGACGGAGGTTTGACTCCTCCAAAGAGAAGAAAGAGAAAGAACGAGGTAAAGTACACACACATACACACAGACACAGACACAGACACAGACACAGACACAGACACAGACACACACACACACACAGACACAGACACAGACACAGACACAGACACACACACACACACACACACACACACACACAGACACAGACACAGACACAGACACAGACACAGACACACACACAGACACACACACACACACACACAGACACACACACGCACACACAGACACACACTAACCCTCAGTCTAACCCTCAGTCTAACCCTCAGTCCAACCCTAAGTCTAACCCTAAGTCTAACCCTCAGTCTAACCCTAAGTCTAACCCTAAGTCTAACCCTCAGTCTAACCCTCAGTCTAACCCTCAGTCTAACCCTAAGTCTAACCCTAAGTCTAACCCTAAGTCTAACCCTAAGTCTAACCCTAAGTCTAACCCTAAGTCTAACCCTAAGTCTAACCCTCAGTCTAACCCTAAGTCTAACCCTCAGTCTAACCCTCAGTCTAACCCTCAGTCTAACCCTCAGTCTAACCCTCAGTCTAACCCTCAGTCTAACCCTCAGTCTAACCCTAAGTCTAACCCTAAGTCTAACCCTAAGTCTAACCCTAAGTCTAACCCTAAGTCTAACCCTAAGTCTAACCCTAAGTCTAACCCTAAGTCTAACCCTAAGTCTAACCCTAAGTCTAACCCTAAGTCTAACCCTCAGTCTAACCCTCAGTCTAACCCTCAGTCTAACCCTCAGTCTAACCCTCAGTCTAACCCTAAGTCTAACCCTCAGTCTAACCCTCAGTCTAACCCTCAGTCTAACCCTCAGTCCAACCCTAAGTCTAACCCTCAGTCTAACCCTCAGTCTAACCCTAAGTCTAACCCAGCCTATGACTAAGTACTTGTCTTTAAAACTGAAGAGTACTGTTCATACCTCAGAAGGTCAGATAAAGCAGAGTATTTAGTTACTTTAGAGATACACTGAGTATACCCTACATAAGGAACATCTCCCTAATATTACAGTTTTTTTTCAATTGCTAAAGTGCATGTGTCAAAACTGAAGTCACATTGTCAAAACTCTTCACACAGTCAGCGAAACAGAAGTGTATGTAGACCAAACTGTGAATCGTTTTTCATTGCTTTCACACAAAATGCATTCAATGACCACATTCTCTCTGAAATCCATCAACTCTTTTCTCATCCATACTCCACAACATGCAAAACTAGATATTGGCAGCAGATGTTTTAAAATGCTAACACACTGTTTCCAAAACTGTTCAAAACACATTCAAAACAAAATGATGGAAAATGTTGTGCATTTCTGCAGTAACCAGACTGAAACATTTTGAAAATCTCAGCAGAATATTTAATCATTCCAAACACAGCTGATTGCAATTTCAGCTGAAAGCCTACCTAAGGTGTCCTGTTTTTTAGTCTCGTTACCAAACAGACAAAAGAGGACGCCTTCGGAACGATTTAGTTTGGAAACATGGATCAAGGAAGACAGGTTGGTGGGGAGAGAAGAGTGGCAGGGAGAGGGAAAATGTGTGGAGGACAAAGGAGAGGAAGACCAAGAGTGGTGGTCTCTGATGAGATAAGGGCCACAATGATTGACCATGTTGTAAACCATGTTGTAAACCATGGTCTTTCTCTGAGAGAGAGGCCGGTTTAAGGCTGCAACCAAATCTACAGCGTTTGCATCAATAGTACGCATTTTACGGCAAAACAACAGGTGAGATGTCCGTTCAATAACCAAACAGGGTGCATTCACAGCTATGCGTAATGTAAAGTACTGTAAAACTGTGGATTTACTGTATTTAGAGAGCAATGGAGATGGAAGCCAAGCAAACTGCACATACATTCATCTTTGTGGATGAAGCTGGATTCAACCTGTCAAAAACACGCCGCAGGGGAAGAAATGTGATTGGACAGAGAGCAACCGAGGATGTCCCAGGCCAGAGAGGAACTGACATCACAGTGTGTGCAGCACTGTCCAATGATGGTTTGCTGTTACACAAACCTCTCATTGGCCTCTACAATACAGAGAGGCTCATTTATTTTCTGGAGGACCTGCATAATCGACTTGTGCCAGCGGAGGAGAGAGGTGCAAGAAACACCCCTACCTTCGTTGTTGTGTGGGATAATGTGGCAGTCAAACACTTTGCTGCAGTCACAGACTGGTTTGCTGCACATCCCAGGATGTAAGTACTATTCCTGCCTCCATACTCCCCCTTCCTAAACCCCATAGAGGAGTTTTTCTCTGCGTGGAGGTGGAAGGTTTATGACCACCATCCACAGGAACAGATGTCCTTACTGGAGGCCATGAATGCGGGGTGTGGAGACACTTCTCCTGAAGACTGCCAGGGTGTGGAGACACTTCTCCTGAAGACTGCCAGGGTGTGGAGAGACTTCTCCTGAAGACTGCCAGGGTGTGGAGACACTTCTCCTGAAGACTGCCAGGGTGTGGAGACACTTCTCCTGAAGACTGCCAGGGTGTGGAGACACTTCACCTGAAGACTGCCAGGGTGTGGAGACACTTCTCCTGAAGACTGCCAGGGTGTGAAGACACTTCTCCTGAAGACTGCCAGGGTGTGGAGACACTTCTCCTGAAGACTGCCAGGGTGTGGAGACACTTCTCCTGAAGACTGCCAGGGTGTGGAGACACTTCTCCTGAAGACTGCCAGGGTGTGGAGACACTTCTCCTGAAGACTGCCAGGGTGTGGAGACACTTCTCCTGAAGACTGCCAAGGTGTGGAGACACTTCTCCTGAAGACTGCCAGGGTGTGGAGACACTTCTCCTGAAGACTGCCAGGGTGTGGAGACACTTCTCCTGAAGACTGCCAGGGTGTGGAGACACTTCTCCTGAAGACTGCCAAGGTGTGGAGACACTTCTCCTGAAGACTGCCAAGGTGTGGAGACACTTCTCCTGAAGACTGCCAGGGTGTGGAGACACTTCTCCTGAAGACTGCCAGGGTGTGGAGACACTTCTCCTGAAGACTGCCAGGGTGTGGAGACACTTCTCCTGAAGACTGTCAGGGTGTGGAGACACTTCTCCTGAAGACTGCCAGGGTGTGGAGACACTTCTCCTGAAGACTGCCAGGGTGTGGAGACACTTCTCCTGAAGACTGCCAGGGTGTGGAGACACTTCTCCTGAAGACTGTCAGGGTGTGGAGACACTTCTCCTGAAGACTGTCAGGGTGTGGAGACACTTCTCCTGAAGACTGCCAGGGTGTGGAGACACTTCTCCTGAAGACTGCCAGGGTGTGGAGACACTTCTCCTGAAGACTGTCAGGGTGTGGAGACACTTCTCCTGAAGACTGTCAGGGTGTGGAGACACTTCTCCTGAAGACTGCCAGGGTGTGGAGACACTTCTCCTGAAGACTGCCAGGGTGTGGAGACACTTCACCTGAAGACTGCCAGGGTGTGGAGACACTTCTCCTGAAGACTGCCAGGGTGTGAAGACACTTCTCCTGAAGACTGCCAGGGTGTGGAGACACTTCTCCTGAAGACTGCCAGGGTGTGGAGACACTTCTCCTGAAGACTGCCAGGGTGTGGAGACACTTCTCCTGAAGACTGCCAGGGTGTGGAGACACTTCTCCTGAAGACTGCCAGGGTGTGGAGACACTTCTCCTGAAGACTGCCAAGGTGTGGAGACACTTCTCCTGAAGACTGCCAGGGTGTGGAGACACTTCTCCTGAAGACTGCCAGGGTGTGGAGACACTTCTCCTGAAGACTGCCAGGGTGTGGAGACACTTCTCCTGAAGACTGCCAAGGTGTGGAGACACTTCTCCTGAAGACTGCCAAGGTGTGGAGACACTTCTCCTGAAGACTGCCAGGGTGTGGAGACACTTCTCCTGAAGACTGCCAGGGTGTGGAGACACTTCTCCTGAAGACTGCCAGGGTGTGGAGACACTTCTCCTGAAGACTGTCAGGGTGTGGAGACACTTCTCCTGAAGACTGCCAGGGTGTGGAGACACTTCTCCTGAAGACTGCCAGGGTGTGGAGACACTTCTCCTGAAGACTGCCAGGGTGTGGAGACACTTCTCCTGAAGACTGTCAGGGTGTGGAGACACTTCTCCTGAAGACTGTCAGGGTGTGGAGACACTTCTCCTGAAGACTGCCAGGGTGTGGAGACACTTCTCCTGAAGACTGCCAGGGTGTGGAGACACTTCTCCTGAAGACTGTCAGGGTGTGGAGACACTTCTCCTGAAGACTGTCAGGGTGTGGAGACACTTCTCCTGAAGACTGTCAGGGTTGGAGTAGACATTCCAGAAGATACTTTCCAAGATGCATCGCCAGAGAAGACATATGTTGATGAGAACTAGTACCTCACAGTACTGTACAGTATGAGTGATTATATTATACATGTTGATGTTTTGTTGTAATTATTATTGCAGCCCTGGAATTTCAGGAATTTGTTTTTTGTAAATTACTAAATGCAAAGTTATAGAAAAAATAAATGCTATTGAAGCAAATTTCTGCATTTATGATTCATTCTTGAACATATACTTTAGTTGTCACGTTCGTTATAATGATTGGGCCAAGATGCAGCGTGGTATGTTTCCATCCCTTTTATTAGGAAGAGAAACTCAAAGAACAAAAACAATAAAGCTCACAAACGAAACGTGAAGCTGATATAATGCTCGCAGGCAACTAAACATAGACAAGATCCCACAAAGTACAATGGTGAAATGGCTGCCTAAATATGATCCCCAATCAGAGACAACGATAAACAGCTGCCTCTGATTGGGAACCATACCAGGCCAACATAGATAATCATCACCTAGATAACCCACCCTAGTCACTGTCACGCCCCAACCAACATAGAGAATAAACAGCTCTCTATGGTCAGTCAATAAAGTGAAAAAGTGTTATTCTTATTCTATAATGAAATACTGATTTATGTGAAAAATCATTCAAACTTCAAAGAGAAGTTAATAATTCATGTAATGCTCCCTGTTGTTAGTGTTTTGTAGGTCAGTGTGTTATGAGTGACAACGTTACGCTTTCTGAGTGAGAACTGTTGACAGTGTTATGGTCAAACAAGATTATTTTGAGACATGTATGATGTGTTTTGGTGGTTTGAGTGAGTTTGAGGTAAGATTAACTGTTTGGCCAAGATGCATGTTGGTAATGCAAACTGTGAAGAGTTTTGAAAAAAGGGGCTTCAGTATTAATCGATGCTTGTTAGCAATTGAAAAAAACTGTAAACTCCAACCCCCACCCCCCTTTTTCCCTGAGCCTCAGTTCGTCAGGGCATGGACTCTACAAGGTGTCGAAAGCGTTAAACAGAAATGCTGGCCCATGTTGACTCCAATGCTTCCCACAGTTGTGTCAAGTCGACTGGATGTTCTTTGGGTGGTGGATCATTCTTTATACACATAGGAAACTGTTAAGTGTGAAAACCCCAGCAGAGTTGCCGTTCTTGACACAAACCGGTGCTCCTGGCACCTACTACCATACCCCGTTCAAAGGCACTTCAATATTTTGTCTTGTCCATTCACCCTCTGAATGATACACGTCTCAATTGTCTCAAGGCTTAGAAAATCCTTATTTAACCTGTCTCCTCCCCTTCATCAACACTGATTGAAGTGGATTTAAAAGTTCTTATGGGCAAGTGGGACGGTAGCATCCCACCTGGCCAACATCCGGTGAAATTGCAGAGCGCAAAATACAAACTACAGAATTATAAATATTTAACCTTCATAAAATTACAAGTGTAATACATCAAAATAAAGATTAACGTCTTATTAATCCAGCCGCTGTGTCAGATTTCAAAAACGCTTAATGGTGAAAGCACACCATGCGAATATCTGAGGACAGCGCCCCGCATATAAAAGCATGAAAAACATATTTAAACCAGGCAGGTGCGCCACGAAAGTCAGAAATAGCAATATAATAAATGCCTTACCTTTGATGATCTTCTTCTGTTGGCACTCCAAAAGGTCCCAGTTACATCACAAATGGTCCATTAGTTCGATAATGTCCTTCTTTATATCCATGAAAACGCAGTTTAGCTGGCGCGCTTCAGTCAATAATCCTCCCAGTTTCCCTCCATCAAAATGCATACAAAATGAATCCCAAATGTTACTAATAAACTTTTCCAAACAAGTCAAACAACATTTATAATCAAACTTTAGGTGCCCTAATACGTAAATAAATGATACAATTTAAGACGGAGAATCATTATTGTCTTTACCGGAGAAAAATACCAAAGAACGCGTTCTCTTCCACGCTCTTGGAAACACTGCAGCCAAAATGGGAGCCACCTAGAAAAACTACAATTTCAGGCTCATTTTTCCAAAAGAAGCCTGAAACTCTTTCTAAAGACTGTTGACATCTAGTGGAAGCTCTAGTAACTGCAATCTGGGAGGACTTTGCCTTATAATGAAAGTGACAGCCATTGAAAATAGTGGTAGGCTGAAATCTGTTTTTTTGGGAAGGTTTGTCCTCGGGGTTTCGCCAAATCAGTTCTGTTATACTCAGACATTATTTTAACAGTTTTAGAAACTTTAGAGTGTTTTCTATCCAAATCTACCAATTATATGCATATCCTAGCTTCTGGGCCTGAGTAACAGGTGGTTTACTTTGGGTACGCTTTTCATCCGGATGTGAAAATATTGCCCCTTCCCCAAGAGAGGTTTTAACAAGTGACATCAATAAGGGATCATAGCTTTCACCTGGTCAGTCGATGTCATGGAAAGAGCAGGTGTTCCTAATGTTTTGTACAATTAGTCACACAGTGTGTGTGACTAATTGACTAATACCTGTCAAATGATCAGCCACTGTTGTCGTGCTCACTGTAGTGAGCTCAATCTCAACCACGAGGCAAGGGGCTCTTCATAGTGTAGATGATTCACTGTTGCAATGTTTTGTCTGTAGTAGACATTTGTAAACACTGCCTCCAGAGTGCATGCACACTGACACACTCTCATAAACATGGGTAGGATTGATTAGTCTAGCCTGGACAGAACAGGTCCAGCTAGACAGCCTCTTGTCTTACCCAGGGATAGGATTGATTAGTCTAGCCTGGACCGGACAGGTCCAGATAGACAGCCTCTTGTCTTACCCAGGGATAGGATTGATTAGTCTAGCCTGGACCGGACAGGTCCAGCTAGACAACCTCTTGTCTTACCCAGGTATAGGATTGATTAGACTAGCCTGGACAGAACAGGTCCAGCTAGACAGCCTCTTGTCTTACCCAGGGATAGGATTGATTAGTCTAGCCTGGACCGGACAGGTCCAGCTAGACAGCCTCTTGTCTTACCCAGGGATAGGATTGATTAGTCTAGCCTGGACCGGACAGGTCCAGCTAGACAGCCTCTTGTCTTACCCAGGGATAGGATTGATTAGTCTAGCCTGGACCGGACAGGTCCAGCTAGACAACCTCTTGTCTTACCCAGGTATAGGATTGATTAGACTAGCCTGGACAGAACAGGTCCAGCTAGACAGCCTCTTGTCTTACCCAGGGATAGGATTGATTAGTCTAGCTTACACCAAAGCAGTGGTGAGCCAATCTGTCAGCTAGCTACACAGGACAGGGGTAGGGCCAGCATGTTGTGTTGTTTTACCTTGAAATGGAGTTAGCCAACCCATATGTTGATTAAGCTAGCTATCTAGGCCAGGGCAATGACTAGCCTGTTGATTATCCAGAGAATGGCCAACCTGTTGTCTTTCTTACCCCAGAACAGTGGCCAGCCAATTTGCCTAGGCTAGCTACGCAGGACAGGCAAGGGCAGTGGCCAACCTTTTGATGTACCTAGAGAAGCCGGTCTGTTGTTAGGGCCCAGCTAGCCAGTCCGTTAATGTACCTAGAGAAGCCTGTCTGTTGTTAGGGCCCAGCTAGCCCGTCTGTTAAAGTACCTAGAGAAGCCTGTCTGTTGTTAGGGCCCAGCTAGCCAGTCTGTTAATGTACCTAGAGAAGCCTGTCTGTTGTTAGGGCCCAGCTAGCCAGTCTGTTAATGTACCTAGAGAAGCCTGTCTGTTGTTAGGGCCCAGCTAGCCAGTCTGTTAATGTACCTAGAGAAGCATGGATGTTTATAATGGACTAAATGTTCAAATTCTGTTGCTGCAGGATTATTTAGCTGTGACATATACAGGTCAAATTAAGATCCAACATTTGCAGTGTTCTTTCTCTCGTTTATTCATGCTAACTGCATTTGGTGCCTGCTGGTAGCGATACAGCGTGGAGAGGAGGGTAGTGATACAGTGTGGAGAGGAGGGAAGCGATGCAGAGTGGAGAGGAGGGTAGTGATATAGCGTGGAGAGGAGGGTAGCGATACAGCGTGGAGAGGAGGGTAGCGATACAGCGTGGAGAGGAGGGTAGTGATACAGCGTGGAGAGGAGGGTAGCGATACAGCGTGGAGAGGAGGGTAGCGATACAGTGTGGAGAGGAGGGTAGCGATACAGCGTGGAGAGGAGGGTAGTGATACAGTTTGGAGAGGAGGGTAGTGATACAGCGTGGAGAGGAGGGTAGTGATACAGTTTGGAGAGGAGGGTAGTGATACAGCGTGGAGAGGAGGGTAGCGATACAGTGTGGAGAGGAGGGTAGCGATACAGTGTGGAGAGGAGGGTATCGATACAGCGTGGAGAGGAGGGTATCGATACAGTGTGGAGAGGAGGGTAGCGATACAGTGTGGAGAGGAGGGTATCGATACAGCGTGGAGAGGAGGGTAGTGATACAGTTTGGAGAGAAGGGTAGTGATACAGTGTGGAGAATGGTAGCGATACAGTGTGGAGAGGAGGGTAGTGATACAGTGTGGAGAGGAGGGTAGTGATACAGAGTGGAGAGGAGGGTAGTGATACAGAGTGGAGAGGAGGGTAGTGATACAGAGTGGAGAGGAGGGTAGTGATACAGCGTGGAGAGGAGGGTAGTGATACAGTGTGGAGAGGAGGGTAGTGATACAGAGTGGAGAGGAGGGAAGCGATGCAGAGTGGAGAGGAGGGTAGTGATACAGCGTGGAGAGGAGGGTAGTTTAGTTTAGTTTCTATTTGTCTTTGTTACTTATTTTTTATATTTATGAGTCTTATTTTTGTATATATATATTTATAAAGTTTAAAATGTTATGATTATTTATTTGTGTTGTTCCAAATGTCTGAATAAGAATTACAGTTAGTGCAGCATGGTGCTTTTTTGGGAGGAGTGCGCTGAAGGGGGGGTTCGCCCAGGGAGCCATACAAGCTACAAGCGCCACTGCACTTAGCAGTGTTGGAGAGCAGAGAACTACATATAGTTCAACCAAATCTTGGTAGTGTTTTTAGTAGTTAACTACTTTTTTTTTGCCATGTAGCAGTGTAGCTAACTACTGGAACTACACACTATTTTTTTTCGAAAATATAAAATATGGGTGAAGTAGGCAAGAATTGTCTTTCTTTTTCAATGTCCGACCTGCCTAATTCTCACTTGAAACATCGTTTTTGGGTTTACTTGGCTAAATGCCACATTTTGTTAACATGCTGTTTGACTCCAAAGTCATCTGTTTTGCAATTGGTAGTCTATGAGATTTCCGATAAGATCATTTTTCACGAAGTAGTTTGGATGTGGTGAACTACTTTTTTCAAAGTAACTTTAGTTCAATAAACTATATTTTTCTTAAGGGCAGCTTAAGTGTAGCTTAACTTATTCCCGTGTGAAGTAATTCGTAGCTTGGTACATTATATCTTCAGAGTAGCCTCCCCAACACTGACTCTTAGAGGGGCACAAACACATTTAACATGAACATCACCAGTGGTGGCCTGTCATTCAGGGCAGGTGAGGCATTAATACGTGTCACATATCAGTTTGCAAACAATGTAAAAAAAACAAAATGTAATTGAGTTAATAAAGCCGCATACAAACATGGTCTCTTTCTTTCTTGAGTAAAGCAGCTCCAAAGTGCAGGTGTTTCAGCCTAGCTCAGTGCTTTCTGTGGGGGTGGGGCTAGCCAGCAGAAAATACAACGCGTTGAACCTGTTTTCTATCATGATTGGCTCAGTTTTCTGTCACTCATGGGATAGTACGTCATCCCCAATTCTAAGGTTAGAACTTGCCGTGTGAAGTAATCTGCTGTTGGGACAGCTTTATGTAGGCCCGAACAGTTTGCGGGCACCGTTTGTCAACGTTATAGTGCAATTAATGTATTGTGTAGTGTTGTGTTGTTCCTTTGTTGGCATGCGTCCCATATTTGTTTGTTTGCCCCATCAAGATGTACATGCTAAAATCGCCACTGAACATCACAGTTCTCATGTTATTTTGTTTGTTTTCCACCTCAGGTTCTAATTTGATTCATTTTGTCTCATTGCTGGCCGGAGTTGAACTAGTTATCGTATTGTTAGCCAAGTCATTCATGGTTTCCATC
This sequence comes from Salvelinus fontinalis, assembly GCF_029448725.1. Lineage (NCBI taxonomy): Eukaryota > Metazoa > Chordata > Actinopteri > Salmoniformes > Salmonidae > Salvelinus > Salvelinus fontinalis. The sequence goes on along the minus strand of NC_074700.1, from coordinate 25,039,956 downwards.
GCATGAAGATATGTTGTCATTTATAGACCCCTTTATAAAGGACTGGACACGATGTAAAGCTCAGTCATAGTACCGCAGAGACCTATATTCCCCTGCTGCAGAGTTGGAATTGGAATTGTAGTATTCTAGTAGCAGTTTCTCGTAAAAGCTGTAATTTATCATAACAGGGACACACATCTGCTATGTGTGTATACATCCGTTGTAGTTTACAGCCCAAGCCTACATGAGCTATTAGAGCTGATAGTAATACTATCTATCCCACAGAGTCTTCCCAATGATGTTTCCTCCAATATACATTCATCATATTTCTGGCCTGAGTTAGCTACCGTACTGTTAGCGAAGTCATTCATGGTTTATCATAACAGGGACACACATCTGCTTTGTGTGTATACATCTGTTTATCTGTCAAACTCTGCAGGGGGGGTCCAGAATGTACATTTACATTTAACTCATTTAGCAGACGCTCTTATCCAGAGCTACTGTACCACAGCCAACTGTCAGTTAACATAGGCCTACAGAGCTAGCTTATGGTCCTGTAATTCAAATGAGAACAGCTACTAGCTAGCTAGCTAGCTTATTAGCTAGTTGGCAAGCTAGCTTATTAGACAGTTAGCCACCTAGCCCGCTAGTCAACAAGCCACATGCTGGCTAATTAGCCAGTTAGCTTGTTAAGCAGTGACAGTAGGATTTAGCTAGTTGTGTGCCAACCCATCTGGTACCTCTGATGTACCTACCCACACCTGTCCATGTATTTCGTGTACTGTACCTTTGGACCGGCTTCAAGTAAAGGATGAGATGGGTGAAATGATAGCGAGAGATAGAGAGATGAAAAGGAGAGAGAGAGATGTGTGTTTGTGGAGGGGGGAGGTGTATTTCAGGTTCAGTCAACCCTTACAGTATCCTTAGAGCTTTATTACTTCTGGGCTCTCTGTCTGTCTGTCTGTCTGTCTGTCTGTCTGTCTGTCTGTGTGTCTGTCTGTGTGTCTGTCTGTCTGTGTGTCTGTGTGTCTGTGTGTCTGTGTGTCTGTGTGTCTGTGTGTCTCTGTGTCTCTGTGTCTCTGTGTCTCTGTGTCTCTGTGTCTCTGTGTCTCTGTGTGTGTGTGTGTGTGTGTGTGTGTTAGCACCTTAGAATCAGTAGAACCTCCACAGGTCCTTACTGTTAGATATGAAGACTTTACAGAGAACAGTTTACACAGGTCCTTACTGTTAGATATAAAGACTTTACAGAGAACAGTCACCACAGGTCCTTACTGTTAGATATAAAGACTTTACAGAGAACAGTCACCACAGGTCCTTACTGTTAGATATAAAGACTTTACAGAGAACAGTCAACAGGTTCTGGCAGGTTCTTCTTATTGTCTAACTAAACACTTCTGGTTTGTCAGAAAGCAGAGGGCAGGTTTTAGCAAGTCAACACTTGCTCCAAGACATTATGAGGTCTTATCTAAAAACACTAGGGCTGCTTAATGGGGGATATGTAGACAAAGGAGACTGGAGGAGGATAGGCCTAAGGATGGGGGCGGGTGAGGGTGTTACCATAGAGCTACAGTTCTGTTATTGTAAAGGTATACCGTTGGATTCGAAACCTCACTGCCCAGCTTGAAATATCTATGTTCACGTCTCCTTATATAGCATAATTGGCTAAGATGTTTGTCAAGCGGGCAGTCATGTGTGTTTGCGAGGTAGAGGATCCTTGGTTGGAGCCCAGTGAGGAACAGGGACAGGGACTGGGACAGGGACTGGGACAGGCACAGGAACAGGGACAGGCACAGGGACAGGGACTGGGACAGGCACAGGGACAGGGACATGGACAGGGACTGGGACAGGGACAGGCACAGGGACAGGGACTGGGACAGGGACAGGCACAGGGACAGGGACTGGGACAGGGACTGGGACAGGGACAGGGACAGGGACTGGGACAGGGACTGGCACAGGGACAGGGACAGGGACTGGGACAGGCACAGGGACAGGGACAGGCACAGGGACTGGGACAGGGACAGGCACAGGCACAGGGACAGGGACTGGGACAGGGACTGGGACTGGGACAGGCACAGGGACAGGCACAGGGACTGGGACTGGGACAGGCACAGGCACAGGGACAGGGACTGGCACAGGCACAGGGACTGGGACTGGGACAGGCACAGGCACAGGGACAGGGACTGGCACAGGGACAGGGACTGGGATTGGGACAGGGACAGGGACAGGGTCTGGGACAGGCACAGGGACTGGGACAGGGACAGGCACAGGGACAGGGACTGTGACAGGGAATGGGACAGGGACAGGGACAGGGACAGGGTCTGGGACAGGCACAGGCACAGGGACTGGGACAGGGATTGGGACAGGGTCAGGGACTGTGACAGGGACTGGGACAGGGACAGGGACAGGGACTGGGACAGGGATTGGGATTGGGACAGGGACTGGGATTGGGACAGGGACAGGGATTGGGATTGGGACAAGGGAAGGGACTTGGGTTGGGGCAGGGACATGGACAGGGACAGGGACTGGGATTGGGACAGGGACAGGGAAGTAAGCTATACTGTTAAGCAAGCACAGTGACACCTGTTATACTGTGTTTACTGTTGAGTTGCCTTGCTGTCTGTCTTCTAGCTGTGACTGTAGGCTACATCTCAAATGGCACCCTATTCCCTATATACCGCACTACTTTTGCACACTACCAATATGGCGCTGGTCAAACGTAGTGCACTATATAGGAAATAGGGTGCCATTTGGGACGGCCATGGTTGTTTGACTAATAGGATGTATCCTAATCCACTTGTAACCTCCTCTCCCCGCCACTCTCAACGACCTAGGGACAATTAGGCCAGATTACAATGCCAGGCCAGAACTCACACAGCAACATGGTTCCATTCAAATGTGTAAAAATAGTGACATTTAACCCTTGCATGTATATGCCACTAGCGATGACATACTATATAGCGCGACATTAAAATAATGGCATTTTACTGTTGTGGTTTATTGACACCAAAATGTTATATGTCACCAGATCCATGTACATAGAGAGAGTGACCAACTTTTTGAATTTAGAATATTGTTCTATTTCTAAACATTCCGTTACATGGTATTGGTTATTGTAATGTTAATGGTGAGCTAACATGGCTGCCATAGAATGGTGTGGTGTCATGTTAATTAATGCATCATAATAATGTAGAACCCTCAATGTCCCACCTCTCTAAATACATGTCTCTGTCACCAATGGTGAGGGAAAACACAGGAATATACAGCAGATATCCATGTTCGTCAGATCTGCGAGTTTAAACTGAATATAAGGAGGGTATTTAGGGGAAGGGGTTGTTTATGGATGGGGTCAAAGTGTAATACGTAGAGCAGTGGTCTACAACTTTTTCTAGCATGAGAGCTACTTTAAAAAAATTAAACATGTCACGAGCTACACATTTTATTTTAGCTTTCAAGTTGGCACTTTCTCCTCTTCTCCCATGTAACTCCTTCCCCAGGTCCTTACTGGACAAGAAAAAGTAGGGCACTATGTTTTCTGTCAATATACCTGGTAAAATAACGGTTAATAAACAACTTTAAGGGAGGCCCTATAAACTCTATGATAATCTGTTCGAAAATTATGTTTTATATTTTCCCAAATTATGTTCTCAGTTTTTTATTTTCACTCTTAAAATTACAATTGTTCAAATGGATGTTCTGAGTCCATGTCAATGGTTCAATCACATAAAAAAAAATAGGGGGGTCTGGAAGAAAAGTTACACATTTAGATTTGGCCCTTTAATTGTGCATCTAGCCCTTTAATTGTGCATCTGGCCCTTTAATTGTGCATCTGGCCCTTTAATTGTGCATCTGGCCCTTTAATTGTGCATCTAGCCCTTTAATTGTGCATCTAGCCCTTTAATTGTGCATCTAGCTCTTTAATTGTGCATCTGGCCCTTTAATTGTGCATCTAGCCCTTTAATTGTGCATCTGTCCCTGTAACGACTGACGCTCTCCTCATCCTCGGACGAGGTGAGGAGAGAAGGATCTTCAGACCAAAACGCAGCAGTTGGGAAATAAGCCATCTTTATTAAAAATACGATGGCCACACGAAACGAAACAAAACACTTTCAAACTACAAAACAAGAAAACGACGTTGACGAAACCTGAACATAAACTTACATAACTAAACATAAACTTACGTACAGGAAACAGACGACATCGAAACGAAACGAAACAAACAAACGCTACAGTCCAGTGTGGTACGAACATACATACTGACACAGGAGACAATCACCCACAAACAAACAGTGAGAATGCCCTACCTAAATATGACTCTTGATTAGAGGAAAACGCAAACCACCTGCCTCTAATCAAGAGCCATACCAGGCAAACCAAAACCAACATAGAAACAGAAAACATAGAATGCCCACCCAACCTCACGTCCTGACCAACTAACACACATAACAACTAACATAAATAGGTCAGGAACGTGACAGTACCCCCCCCACAAGGTGCGAACTCCGGACGCACCAGCACAAGGACTAGGGGAGGGTCTGGGTGGGCATCTAACCACGGTGGTGGCTCAGGCTCCGGGCGCGGTTCCCACCCCACCATAATCCATCCTAGCTTCCTCCCTCCAAAAATGTCCACCCTCTTTTCTCCCCCACAAAATCCTCTTAATAACATACCCAATAAGGACAACACCGGGACAGAGAGATAAATCAATACAGAGGGATAGATAAGAATATAGAGGTAGATAAAGATAGAGAGGGAGATCAGGATAGAGGGGCAACTCCGGACTGAAAGGCAGCTCCGGACAGAGAGACAGCTCTGGACTGATGGGCAGTTCTGGGTATCTAGCCTTTTTAGGCTGAAGGGCAGCTCATGGCTGACTGACGACTCTCGACGCTCATGGCTGGCTGACGGCTCTCGACGCTCATGGCAGGCTGACGGCTCTCGACGCTCATGGCAGGCTGACGGCTCTCGACGCTCATGGCAGGCTGACGGCTCTCGACGCTCATGGCAGGCTGACGGCTCTCGACGCTCATGGCGCTCTGACGGCTCTCGACGCTCATGGCTCTCTGACGGCTCTGGCTGCTCATGGCTCTCTGACGGCTCTGGCTGCTCCTGGCTCTCTGACGGCTCTGGCTGCTCATGGCTCGCTGGCGGCTCTGGCTGCTCATGGCTCGCTGGCGGCTCTGGCAGATCCTGTCTGGTTGGCGGCTCTGGCAGATCCTGTCTGGTTGGCGGCTCTGGCAGATCCTGTCTGGTTGGCGGCTCTGGCAGATCCTGTCTGGTTGGCGGCTCTGGCAGATCCTGTCTGGTTGGCGGCTCTGGCAGATCCTGTCTGGTTGGCGGCTCTGGCAGATCCTGTCTGGCTGACGGCTCTAGCGGCTCCTGTCTGGCTGACGGCTCTAGCGGCTCCTGTCTGGCGGATGGCTCTGTAGGCTCATGGCAGACGGGCGGCTTTGCAGGCTCATGGCAGACGGGCGGCTTTGCAGGCTCATGGCAGACGGATGGCTCAGACGGCGCTGGGGAGACGGATGGCTCAGATGGCGCTGGGGAGACGGATGGCTCAGATGGCGCTGGGGAGACGGATGGCTCAGATGGCGCTGGGGAGACGGATGGCTCAGATGGCGCTGGGGAGACGGATGGCTCAGATGGCGCTGGGGAGACGGATGGTTCTGGCCGGATACGGTGCACTGTAGACCTGGTGCGTGGTGCCGGAACTGGAGGCACCGTGCTAATGACAAGCACCTTCCTACTAGTGCGGGGAGCAGGGACAGGGCACACTGTATTCTCAAAGCCCACTCTATAACTGATGCGTGGTACCGGCACTGGTGACGCCGGGCTGAGGACAAGCACATCAGGATTAGTAGGGGGAGAAGATACAGTTTGTACAGGGCTCTGGAGACGCACTGGTAGCTTAGTGCGTGGGGCCGGAACTGGAGGCACCGGGCTAGATACACGCACTACAGGGAGAGTGCGTGGAGGAGGAACAGGGCTCAGGATACGCACTGGTAGCCTAGTGCGTAGTGTAGACACTGTAGGTACTAGGCTGGGGCGGGGAGGTGGTGCCGGAAATACCGGACCGTGGAGGCGTACTGGCACTCTTGAGCATTGAGCCTGCCCAACCTTACCTGGTTGAATGCTCCCGGTTGCCCGACCAGTGCGGGGAGGTGGAATAACCCGCACCGGCCTATGTAGGCGAACCGGAGAAACCATGCGTAAGGCCGGTGCCATGTATGCCGGCCCGAGGAGACGCACTGGAGACCAGACGCGTTGAGCCGGCCTCATGACACCTGGCTCAATACCCAATCTAGCCCTACCAGTGCGGGGAGGTGGAATAACCCGCACTGGGCTATGCACTCGTACAGGAGACACCGTGCGCTCTACTGCGTAACACGGCGCCTGCCCGTACTCCCGCTCTCCACGGTAAGCCTGGGAAGTGGGCGCAGGTCTCCTACCTGCCCTTGGCCCACTACCTCTTAGCCCCCCCCCCATGGAAATTTTTGGGAATTACTTACGGGCTTTTTCGGCTTCCGTGCCAGACGCGTTCCCTCATAGCTCCGGTTCCTCTCCCCGGTAGCCTCTGCTCTCCTCAGTGCCTCCACCTGTTCCCATGGGAGGCGATCCCTACCAGCCAGGATCTCCTCCCAAGTGTAGCAACCCTTTCCGTCCAATACATCATCCCATGTCCATTGCTCCTTTCTCTCCTGTCCCTTACTCCGTTTAGTTTTCCCTTGCCGCTTGGTCTTAGCGTGGTGGGTGATTCTGTAACGACTGACGCTCTCCTCATCCTCGGACGAGGTGAGGAGAGAAGGATCTTCAGACCAAAACGCAGCAGTTGGGAAATAAGCCATCTTTATTAAAAATACGATGGCCACACGAAACGAAACAAAACACTTTCAAACTACAAAACAAGAAAACGACGTTGACGAAACCTGAACATAAACTTACATAACTAAACATAAACTTACGTACAGGAAACAGACGACATCGAAACGAAACGAAACAAACAAACGCTACAGTCCAGTGTGGTACGAACATACATACTGACACAGGAGACAATCACCCACAAACAAACAGTGAGAATGCCCTACCTAAATATGACTCTTGATTAGAGGAAAACGCAAACCACCTGCCTCTAATCAAGAGCCATACCAGGCAAACCAAAACCAACATAGAAACAGAAAACATAGAATGCCCACCCAACCTCACGTCCTGACCAACTAACACACATAACAACTAACATAAATAGGTCAGGAACGTGACAGTCCCTTTAATTGTACATCTAGCCCTTTAATTGTGCATCTAGCTCTTTAATTGTGCATCTGGCCCTTTAATTGTGCATCTGGCCCTTTAATTGTGCATCGAGCCCTTTAATTGTGCATCTGGCCCTTTAATTGTGCATCTAGCTCTTTAATTGTGCATCTAGCTCTTTAATTGTGCATCTGTCCCTTTAATTGTGCATCTGTCCCTTTAATTGTGCATCTGGCCCTTTAATTGTGCATCTAGCCCTTTAATTGTTCATCTGGCCCTTTAATTGTTCATCTGGCCCTTTAATTGTGCATCTAGCTCTTTAATTGTGCATCTGGCCCTTTAATTGTGCATCTGGCCCTTTAATTGTGCATCTAGCCCTTTAATTGTTCATCTGGCCCTTTAATTGTGCATCTAGCTCTTTAATTGTGCATCTGGCCCTTTAATTGTGCATCTGGCCCTTTAATTGTGCATCTGGCCCTTTAATTGTGCATCTGTCCCTTTAATTGTGCATCTGTCCCTTTAATTGTGCATCTGTCCCTTTAATTGTGCATCTGGCCCTTTAATTGTGCATCTGGCCCTTTAATTGTGCATCTAGCCCTTTAATTGTGTATCTGGCCCTTTAATTGTGCATCTAGCCCTTTAATTGTGCATCTGGCCCTTTAATTGTGCATCTAGCTAGTGAGGAATGTGCCATCTAATGGCTGCTGATCCTTTCACAGCAAAGTTGGTAAATAACAACTAATAGATACAAATGATACAGTGCCTTCGGAAAGTATTCAGACCCCTTGACTTCATCAATCTACACACAATATGCTATAATGATATTGCAAAAACAGGTCTTTAGAATTTTTGCTTAATTTATATAAAAAAGAAAAACTGAAATATCACGTTTACATAAGTATTCAGACCCTTTACTCAGTACTTTGTTGAAGCACCTTTGGCAGCGATTACAGCCTCGAGTCTTATTGGGTATGATGCTACAAGCTTTGCACACCTGTATTTGGGGAGTTTCTCCCATTCTTCTCTGCAGATCCTCTCAAGCTCTGTCAGGTTGGATGGGGAGCATCGCTGCACAGCTATTTTCAGGTCTCTCCAGAGATGTTAGATTGGGTTCAGGTCTGGCCTCTGGCTGAGCCACTCAAGGACATCCAGAGACTTGTCCAGAAGCCACTTCTGCATTGTCTTGGCTGTGTGCTTAGGGTCGTTGTCCTGTAGGAAGGTGAACCTTCGCCCCAGTCTGAAGTCCAGAGTGCTCTGGAGCAGGATCTCACTGTACTTTGCTCCGTTCATCGTTGCCTTCATCCTGACTAGTCTCCCAGTCCCTGCAGCTGAAAAACATCCCCCAGCATGATGCTGCCACCACCATGCTTCACCATAGGGATGGAGCCAGGTTACCTCCAGACGTCACGCTTGACATTTAGGCCAAAGAGTTCAACCTTGGTTTCATCAGACCAGAGAATCTAGAGGTGCCTTTTGGCAAACTCCAAGTGGGCTGTTTTGTGCCTTTTACTGAGGAGTGGCTTCCATCTGACCACTCTACCAACAAAAAAAACTGATTGGTGGAGTACTGCAGAGATGGATGTACTTATGGAAGGTTCTCTCATCTCCACAGAGGATCTCTAGAGCTCTGTCAGAGTGACCATCGGGTTCTTGGTCACCTTCCTGACCAAGGCCCTTCTCCCCCGATTGCTCAGTTTGGCTGGGTGGCCAGCTCTAGGAAGATTATTGGTGGTTCCAAACTTCTTCCATTTAAGAATGATGGAGGCCACTTTGTTCTTGAGGACCTTCAATGCGGCAGACATTTTTTGGTACCCTTCCCCAAATCTGTGTCTCAACATAATCCTGTCTCGGATCTCTACGGACAATTCCTTTGACCTCATGGCCTGGTGTTTTGCTCTGATATGCACTGTCAACTGTGGGACCTCATATAGACAGGTGTGTGCCTTTGCACATCATGTCCAATCAATTGAATTTACCACAGGTGGACTCCAAAAGATGATCAATGGAAACAGGATGCACCTCAGGTACATTTTGAGTCTCATAGCAAAGGGTCTGAATACTTAAGTAAATAAGGTCATTTTAATACATTTCTAAACATTTCTAAAAAACTGTTTTTGCTTTGTCATTATGGGGTATTGTGATGTCATTATGGGGTATTGTGATGTCATTATGGGGTATTGTGATGTCATTATGGGGTATTGTGTGTAGATTGCTGAGGATTTGTATTTATTTAATCAATTTTAGAATAAAACTGTAACGTAACAAAATGTGAAAAAAGTCAAGGGGTCTGAATACTTTTTGAAGACACTGCATACTTACTCATGATGTACTTCTCCCAGGTAAGCCTACTTTGCAGTTAACATTTAATTTAGGTTTTTGGGGAATGTATTTCTGTCAACCCACAAGATGGTTATCACATCAATTAGCTACACACAGACAGACAGGGGAGATATTCCTGGAAATTAATTGGGAGATATTATGTAAGGGTTTGGCATTTTAAGCCAATAGTGGCTGATACCTGTGAGATGTGTTTATGACAGTTAGCAGTTAAACACGTGAAAATTCCATGTACTTTCAGAATTGTTTAGCAAGCTACTCACAGGTAGGTTGCCGAGCTACTGGTAGGCGATCAACCTGTGGGAGACCGCTGACATAGGGCATTACTGGGCCCCAATCCCCATGGGTAGAATACATGGTTCCCACCATAGAAATGTTGCTGTTGTATGTATGGCTATTTAACCCTCAAAAACACAGGGGAAGATAAAAGATGAAACACCTTCCTGTTTGTGAGTAGTGGAGATGAGATGGGATTAGAATGGGTGGAGGGAAGGAGAGGAATGTTGATAGTCTCAGGGAGGAAGGGAATTACAACTTGTTAAAAATAAGTATCCCTAATGTAAGATTGTTTCTCCCTCTCTCTCTCTCTCTCTCTCCTTCCCAATCTATCCCTCTCTCTTTTCCTCCATCATACCTATTTTTCCCTTCCCTCTATCCCTCCCTTCCTCTCTCTTTCTCCATCCCTCTCTCTCTCTCTCCCTCTTTCCCCTCCTCCCCTCTATCCCTCCCGTCATCTCTACCACAGAGACAGCCGCCAAGGCGTTTGGTATATCCCTCTCCCAGGCGATAGCCAACGACCGGGCGTACAAGCAGCGCCAGGATGCTCTGAAGGTTGGTTGTTTTCTACGTTAGATTATTTTACTGTAAAGTGTGAAAAAATGCAGTAAAAACTCAGCAGTGGGTGTAGATCCAGGTGAACAACTAAGTATCCCAAAAAATATATAATAATACTCCCGCTAGAAAAGACAGAAGAACAACGTTTTAAAGGGATAGCCCTTTTTCTACTTACCCAGAGTCCAGTATGAAGGAAGTTGAAGGTAGTTTCACGAGCCAATGCTAGCTAATGTTAGCTCAATGACTGGAAGTCTACTGGAACAGCTAGCATACTGGCTCGCGTAGCTACCTTCAACTTCCTTCATACTGGACGCAGAGACAAAAATTATATCCATGAGTTTATCTGACACTGGGTGAGAATAAAAAGGGTAATTGTCAAATTATCACACTACCACTTTACTTTGTTTTACTGTAAAGTGTGTTGCAATTGATTTGATTTGAGTGTGAAAGTTTGATTTGATTTGCTCTGAAGGAGAGCAGAAGAGACTGTCTGGATCTGGAGGCCAGCGTCCTGATGTTCCGGGCTGAAAAACGCCAGCTTAGCGACGGGAACAAACCCCTCTGCAGCACGGCTTCACCACCCTTCAGTGGATCTACGGCTTCATCTTCCTCATCCTCGTCAGCACTGGAGCTGCACAGCAACCCACTGTCACCCAGGTTCCTGGATAACACGGCTAGAGTGCAGAGACGGGTGAGTGGGAGAGAGCAGACAAAGAGGCACGTGTCGTGCACACGTGAACACACACATGCGCACACAGACAGACAGACAGACAGACAGACAGACAGACAGACAGACAGACAGACAGACAGACACACAGACACACAGACACACAGACACATTCAGACACATTCAGACACACACACACATTCAGACACACACACACACACACACACACACACACACACACACACACACAGACACAGAGAACGTTTGGACTGTAATATGTTGACCTCTTCTGGGCTTTTGAAAGAGCTGTCAAACATGTGTCAACTACGATTTTCAAAACATGACCGTGTTATTAATATACAGTGCCTTCAGAAAATATTCACGTCCCTTGAAGTTTTCCACATGTTGTTTTGTTCCATTTAAAGGATTATGTCACTGCCTACACACGACACCCTATAATGTCAAAGTGGAACTATGTATTCCACATGTTGTTTTGTTCCATTTAAAGGATTATGTCACTGCCTACACACGACACCCTATAATGTCAAAGTGGAACTATGTATTCCACATGTTGTTTTGTTCCATTTAAAGGATTATGTCACTGCCTACACACGACACCCTATAATGTCAAAGTGGAACTATGTATTCCACATGTTGTTTTGTTCCATTTAAATGTTTATGTCACTGCCTACACACGACACCCTATAATGTCAAAGTGGAACTATGTATTCCACATGTTGTTTTGTTCCATTTAAATGTTTATGTCACTGCCTACACACGACACCCTATAATGTCAAAGTGGAACTATGTATTCCGCATTTTTCTTCTGATTAATTCAAAAATTAAAAGCTCAAATGTCTTGATTCAATTAGTATTTAACCCCTTTGTTATGGCAAACCTAAATAAGTTTAGGAGTAAAAATGTGCTTAACAAGTCACATACAAATAGCATGGACTAGTGTTTAATATGATTTTTGTATGACTACCTCATCTCTGTACCCCAATTACATAAATTGTATTATCTGAAATAAATTATATTATTATAATATACAATTATCTGTAAGGTCCCTCAATCGAGGAGTGCATTTTAAACACAGATTCAACCACAAAGACCAGAGAGGTTTCCAATGTCTCAAAAAGAAGGTCACCTGTTGGTAGATGGATAAAAAATATATATAATTACTTGAAGTTATTAATTACACTTTGGATGGTGTATCAATACACCCAGTCACTACAAAGGTATAGGCTTCCTTCCTAACTCAGCTGCCGGAGAGGAAGGAAACCACTCAGGGATTTCACTATGGTGACATTATAACAGTTACAGAGTTTAATGGCTGTGATAGGAGAAAAACAAGTATGGATCAATAACATTATAGCTACTCCACAATACTAACCTAAATGACAGAGTGAAAAGAAGGAAGAAGGAAGCCTATACAAAATAAAAATATTCCTGGGAAAGATGGATTGGCAAGAAAAAAAGAAAACAAAAGGAACTAATAAATTAGTCATGTCAACGTTTCCTCTAAACTGCGTACGTTCGTGGCTGTGCACTTCCTCCAGGACTGCGGTGCCGAAGACATGCCGCGCATTAGTTTGCACTATATAGATCCATGTGTCTCTACGTTCCTTTGTTAACTCGCTGGTTTCCCTCCTTCACTTTCTCTCATTACTTTATATCCATAAACTATCTTAAAATGTTCCTCTCTTCTACCCTCCTTTCTCTCTTCCTCCCTCCTGTCTCTCTTCCTACGTCTCATCTCCCTCCTCTCTGCTCACTCACTCTCTTGTCTCCCTATCTTATTTCTTTCCTCTCCTGCTCTATCCATTCTCATACCCTCTATTCCCTCTCCCTTATAATCTATAATCTAACTTGAAATGCTAAAACTCTCTTTTTCTCCCCCTCTCTGTCTCTCTCCATCTCTCTCTCTCTCTCTTTCTCTCTCTTTTTTTGTCTCTCTTCCCATCTTCCCCTTTTACAGGGTGGCCTATCAGTGGACTGCATCTCAGATCTTGTAGAGAGTCAGTCCCGCCTGTTGGAGGCGCTGCAGCTGTCCCACCCTGCAGAGCTGGAGCTGAAGAAGACTGCACCCGGAGCCGGGGAGCGGACCCAGACCAAGCTCAGCCTCAACCCCATCTATAAACAGGTCCCCCGCGTGGTGGAACGCTGCTGCTGTCACATAGAGAGACATGGTGAGTGTGTTTAAGTGTGTTTGTTTTTTTGTTGGACATTTTATGTTTATTTAATTTATTTTTTCTATCATGCACAAATATTCATTATACAAATTATCAGCGATCAACCATTTACATCACTACATCAAACATGTCTAACACAAAACAAAACACAGGTAAAAACAAGAAAATACTTTAAATAAATACAAAAAAAACTAAATTTAAACAAAGTGCAGATGAATTCACTTAGGAAAAAATCTCAAAGATTCAAGAAGATGTTATTATTTTTGTTATTAACTATGGACAAAGTCTTAACCACATGATTCAAGTAAATCACAAATATTTGTAATTTTGGTATAGAATTCTGGAATTTTTGTTTGTGTAAAAAGTAGTTGGCAACAAGAATAAAACAATTCACAGTCATTTCAATGGTCTTCTTATAATTGCAATAGTAACATATTAAATCCTTCATGTCAAAAAACATGGGTAGTGTTCAAAAAGATAAATATGTGCTCTGAAAAGGTTTTCCGATAAAAATCTATCACAGATTTACGTTCACAGAACAAGAGCGTAAGATTTTTCTTTGTCACAGAAAACACAGATATCATCCATAGCAAAACCTTTGGACAACATAGAATTACATGGATAGACTGTCTCTTATGTAGAATCTTAAAGGGCACTTCCGTAAATTTGTTTGGTATACAGTATTTGTAAGACATCAACCAAGCTATTTTTCAGGAAGAAACATATTCCAAAATGGTTTACCTCGAGGTGTAAATTGGTTCCGTGAATGTAAAATTTGACTTATGTATTTGCTACAGCAAGATTTCTCCAGTCAGACCACGCCTTCCAAGCTGAGTTCTAGATAAGCTCTGTGATCATCACCGACGCTAAGATGAGTTTTCATAATGTAGTTAGACCACTGGGAATGGCTTTGATCACAGAAATAAACTCTCGGAAAAGGTATTGGAAACTCATTCAATGTTATAAATTATTCATACAAAAGAATACCCCTGTTGTGGAACACATTAAGAACAAAGTCAATATTCCTTTCATGCCAGCTGAACAATTACTTTCCCATACAGTTATGTCTGAATTATTCCACAAAATTGTGCAGGAAACATATTTTCCAGGACGTTAAAGATTGTTGGTGAAAGCTAGCCAATTTAGCGGGTAATCTTTCAGAAATATAATTACATTTCAGTAAAAATGTAAGACCTCCCAACTTATTAAACACATTGTTTGGAATGAAAAACCATATTGAATCTGTATTTGACCAAATATCTCTTCAACCGAATGATCTTGAAAGTGTTATTTATGTCAACAAAATCCTACACTTCCAAACCTTCAGATTGTTTTTATTTGATATGACTGACTTCTTCAGTTTGTGAGACTTATTTTTCCAGATGAAGTCAAGAAAGGTCTTGTCAACATCACCAACTATCATGGTCCAAACGCACCAAGACAGTCGTGAAGAGGGCACGACAAAGCCTAATCCCCCTCAGGAGACTGAAATGATTTGGCATGGGTCTCCAGATCCTCAAAAGTTCGACAGCTGCACCATCGAGCTGCACCATCGAGCTGCACCATCATTGCATCACCGCCTGTTATGGCAATTTCTCGGCACCCGACCGTAAGGCGCTACAGGGGGTAGTGCGTACGGCCCAGTACATCATTGGGGCCAAGCTTCCTGCCATCCAGGACCTATATACTAGGCGGTGTCAGAAGAAGGCCCAAAACATTCTCAAAACTCCACTCACCCAAGTCATAGACTGTTCTCTCTGCTACCACATGGCAAGTGGAACAGGAGCACCAAGTCTAGGTCCAAAAGGCTCCTTAAAAACTTCTTATGGCTGCAAGCCCTATATCGGGATCAATATGACAACAGCCAGTCCAAGTGCAGGGCGCCAAATTCAAAAACCATAAATAAATTAAAGTTCCTCAAACATACATGCGTCTTATATCATTTTAAAGGTAATCTTGTTGTTAATCCCACCAAAGTGTCCGAATACAAATAGGCTTTTCAGCGAAAGCACTACAAACGATTATGTTAGGTCACCACAAAACTAAAAATAATCATAGCCATTTTTCTCAGCTAATGATAGCATCACAAAAACCAGAATAGAGATAAAATGAATCACTAACCTTCGATTATTTTCATCAGATGACACTCATAGGACTTCATATTACACAATACATGTGTGTTTTGTTTGATTCAATTCATATTTATATAAAAAAATCTGAGTTTACATTGAGGCTACAAGAATCACTAAATGCAAAAACATCAAGTGACTTTGCATAGCCCATCGTTTCAACATGAATACTCATCATAAATATAGATGATAATACAAGTTATACACATTGAATTATAGATATACCTCTCCTTAATGCAACCGCTGTCAGATTTTTAAAAAACTTGAAGGAAAAATAACTGCACGCTATAATCTGAGACGGCGCTCAAATTAGCATGTCACAGCTGCAAAGATAGCGTCACTATAAACAACAAAATATATTATAAATATTTCATTACCTTTGTTGGTTTCGATCAGAAAGCACAGCAGAAACTCCAGGTCCACAATAAATGTTTGTTTTGTTCGAAAAAATCAGTTATTTATGTCCAATTGTTAGCGCGTTTGGTAAACATATCCAAACGCTAATTCTGGTCAGCTTCATATCGGACAAAAACTTCAAAATGTGATATTAACGGTCGAAGAAACATTTCAAACTAAGTACTGAATCCATCATTAGGATGTTTTTAACATATAGCTTCAATAAAGTTCCAACCGGAGTATTATTTGTTCTCTTCGTGAGCCATGGAACGGCAGTGGCTTGCATGAGGATGTGGCTTGTTACGCGAGTGGCTGCTTGATGGACACCTGACTGATTCTGCTCTCATTCTCTCCCACAACACCATAGAAATCTCATTAGAATTTCTATTGATTGCTGACATCTAGTGGAACCCCTAGGCAGTGCAACCCCAGTCCTACGTCATTTGGACTTCTTTAGAGAGTCTGTTGAATACAGACAATCTCAGATTTCTGACTTCCGGTTTTGATTTCAACTCAGGATTTTGCCTGCCAATATGAGTTCTGTTAATCTCAGAGAAATAATTCAAAACAGTTTTAGAAACTTTGGAGTGTTTTCTATCCAATTTCTAATAATATGCAAATATTAGGAACTATGACTAAGGAGCAGGCCGTTTGAAATGGGCACCTTTCATCCAAGCTACTCAATACTGCCCCTGCAGCCATAAGAAGTTTTTAACAGCTTCTACCCCCAGTCCATAAGACTGAACAATTCATCAAATGGCTACCCAGATTATTTGCATTGACCCCCCCACCCCCTTTGTTTTTACACTGCTGCTACACGCTGTTTATTATCTATGCATAGCCACTTTACCCCTACCTACATGTACAAATGATCTCAATTACCTCGACTAACCTGTACCCCCGCACATTGACTCGGTACCAGTACCCCCTGTATATAGCCTCCACATTGACTCTGTACCAGTACCCCCTGTATATAGCCTCCACATTGACTCGGTACCAGTACCCCCTGTATATAGCCTCCACATTGACTCGGTACCAGTACCCCCTGTATATAGCCTCCACATTGACTCTGTACCAGTACCCCCTGTATATAGCCTCCACACTGACTCGGTACCAGTACCCCCTGTATATAGCCTCCACATTGACTCTGTACCAGTACCCCCTGTATATAGCCTCCACATTGACTCTGTACCAGTACCCCCTGTATATAGCCTCCACACTGACTCTGTACCAGTACCCCCTTTATATAGCCTCCACACTGACTCTGTACCAGTACCCACTGTATATAGCCTCCACATTGACTCAGTACCGTAACACCCTGTATATTTATTTTACCTTTATTTAACTAGGCAAGTCAGTTAAGAAGTTTTTGCTTTGTTTCATGTCTATTTACTATTAAATTATCATCCTGTACTTGCTTCCAGTCTCCCAGTGTCTGTCGTCTCAAGACCGTTACAATTAACTGTTAAAAATGTTGCTTTTTAAAATGTCAACTGTGTTCTCAGGGCTACAAACTGTGGGGATTTTCCGTGTTGGCAGCTCCATAAAGAGAGTTCGGCAGGTGAGGCAATAAAAAATAATAAATTCTCCACATTACATGTTAGCACTGTAGTGATTTATACCTACTGGGTGTAATGATGTACTGTAGTGATTTATACCTACTGGGTGTAATGATGTACTGTAGTGATTTATACCTACTGGGTGTAATGATGTACTGTAGTGATTTATACCTACTGGGTGTGTTTATGTACTGTAGTGATTTATACCTACTGGGTGTGTTTATGTACTGTAGTGATTTATACCTACTGGGTGTGTTTATGTACTGTAGTGATTTATACCTACTGGGTGTGTTTATGTACTGTAGTGATTTATACCTACTGGGTGTGTTTATGTACTGTAGTGATTTATACCTACTGGGTGTAATGATGTACTGTAGTGATTTATACCTACTGGGTGTAATGATGTACTGTAGTGATTTATACCTACTGGGTGTGTTGATGTACTGTAGTGATTTATACCTACTGGGTGTAATGATGTACTGTAGTGATTTATACCTACTGGGTGTGTTTATGTACTGTAGTGATTTATACATACTGGGTGTGATGACGTTGTGTTGATGTTGTGACAGGTGTATTTCTCCTCTTCTGTGTACCCTGGGCCGTTAACCCCTGTCATTTTCTGTTTTCAAAGCATCATCACATGTGAAACTGACCTTTTATTTACTGTGTATGTGGCCGGTGCATGTCATCTTGTTAATGTGTATGTCTGGTAGTGATTTGTGTGTGTGTTTCCCCCTGCAGCTGCGTGAGGACTTTGACATGGGGACAGATGTGTGTCTGGAAGAGGAGCACAGTGTCCATGATGTAGCAGCTCTGCTGAAGGAGTTCCTCAGAGACATGCCTGACCCTCTACTGCCTAGAGAGCTCTACTCTGCTTTCCTCCACGCCAACCGTACGCCACACACACCCTATCCCCTAACCAACACACACACACCCTATCCCCTAACCAACACACACACACCCTATCCCCTAACCAACACACACCCTACCCCCTAACCCATACACCCTACCCCCTAACCCATACATACCCTACCCCCTAACCCATACATACCCTACCCCCTAACCCACACACCCTACCCCCTAACCCACACACACCCTACCCCTAACCCACACACACACCCTACCCCCTAACCCACACACACACACCCTACCCCTAACCCACACACACACACCCTACCCACTAACCCACACACACCCTACCCCTAACCCACACACACACACCCTACCCCCTAACCCACACACACCCTACCCCTAACCCACACACACAAACCCTACCCCCTAACCCACACACACCCTACCCCTAACCCACACACACATACCCTACCCCTAACCCACACACGCTACCCCCTAACCCACACACCCTACCCCCTAACCCACACACCCTACACCCTAACCCACACACCCATCTCTGTCTTCTCTGTGGGTATCTAACCCATCACTGTCTTCTCTGTGGGTATCTAACCCATCACTGTCTTCTCTGTGGGTATCTAACCCATCACTGTCTTCTCTGTGGGTATCTAACCCATCACTGTCCTCTCTGTGGGTATCTAACCCATCACTGTCTTCTCTGTGGGTATCTAACCCATCACTGTCTTCTCTGTGGGTATCTAACCCATCACTGTCCTCTCTGTGGGTATCTAACCCATCACTGTCTTCTCTGTGGGTATCTAACCCATCACTGTCCTCTCTGTGGGTATCTAACCCATCACTGTCTTCTCTGTGGGTATCTAACCCATCACTGTCTTCTCTGTGGGTATCTAACCCATCACTGTCTTCTCTGTGGGTATCTAACCCATCACTGTCCTCTCTGTGGTTATCTAACCCATCACTGTCTTCTCTGTGGGTATCTAACCCATCACTGTCTTCTCTGTGGGTATCTAACCCATCACTGTCCTCTCTGTGGGTATCCAACCCATCACTGTCTTCTCTGTGGGTATCTAACCCATCACTGCCTTCTCTGTGGGTATCTAACCCATCACTGTCCTCTCTGTGGGTATCTAACCCATCACTGTCTTCTCTGTGGGTATCTAACCCATCACTGTCTTCTCTGTGGGTATCTAACCCATCACTGTCTTCTCTGTGGGTATCTAACCCATCACTGTCTTCTCTGTGGGTATCTAACCCATCACTGTCTTCTCTGTGGGTATCCAACCCATCACTGTCCTCTCTGTGGGTATCTAACCCATCACTGTCTTCTCTGTGGGTATCTAACCCATCACTGTCCTCTCTGTGGGTATCTAACCCATCACTGTCCTCTCTGTAGGTATCTAACCCATCTCGGTCTCCCCTCATCTGTCCTGTAGTTCTGCAAGGAACAGACCAGTTCCTGTACCTCCAGCTGCTCCTCTACCTGTTACCGGCCTGTAACTGTGATACCCTGCTCCGCCTCCTCACCCTGTTACACACCGTACAGAGCCACGCACATGACACCACAGGACCACATGACACCACAGGACCACAGGACACCACAGGACCACAGGACACCACAGGACCACAGGACCACGTGGTTAGTGTCTAGAGTGTGTGTGTGTGGATTTTGGGTTAAAAGTGAAACCTCTTATCTCTCTTTTTTTCTCTCTATGTCTCTCGCGGTCTCTCTCTCTCTCTCTCTGTAGCTTGTACTGTAACTAGCCTAGCCTACACAGTAGGTAGACCTAATATGTGGTCTATCCCCCTAACCCCCCCTCTCACTCTCTCTCTCCCCCCTCTCTGCAGTTCCTAGGCAACAAGATGACAGCAACAAACCTGGCGGTGATCTTTGGTCCCAACCTGTTGCAGGGGGAGGGGAGCGGAGGGGACAGGGAGATGACTCCTCACGCCATGGGCATCGAGGACAGCACTGCCATCATCAACGTCACCCTGCAACTTATACAGAACTACAGGCGACTGTTCACGGTACCGTGTGTGTGTGTGTGTGTGTGTGTGTGTGTGTGTGTGTGTGTGTGTGTGTGTGTGTGTGTGTGTGTGTGTGTGTGTGTGTAAATCTCCTGTCCTCTTCTCCCCAGGTGTCAGCAGAGCTCCAACAAGAGGTGCTGATGAGTCTCATTCAGACAGATCCTGACATCATCGACTATCTTCTCCGCAGGAAACTCAGGTATGTTTCATTTCAGGGCCCATAGTAGGAGCACGGATCAGGTTTCCCCTGTTTATTCTTATTTATTATGATCTAAAAGGCAAAACTGGTCCTGGATCAGCTCTTCAGGTGTCTCTGAATCCCAGTGTTGTGTGTTTATATGTCTGCCTTTATCACCAGCGCTGCAAGACTTCCTGCAACGTCAATAATAAATTACTCTCTCCTCCGTCCCTCTCCTCCCTCTCTTCCTTCTCCCTCCCCCTCTCCTCCCTCTCTTCCCTCTCCTCCCTCCCTTCCATGGTGACAGTCACCTGGAGGTGGGGACAGTAGATTCTACAGGGGGTCGGCGGGACACGGGGGTGTCTCTGGACTCTGTGGGGGCATTCAGTGGTAGCCTGTCACCCCTGGAGAACCCCTCGCCATTCTTCAACTTGTCCCCCCTGGAGCCCCCCTCTCCCCTCTTCAACCCTGACGGGCCCGGGGACGGCAGCCTGACCAGTGAGGTGTTCTTTAACCTGGAGGCGCTACGACACCACAACAACAAGAAACGTAAGTCCCGGGTCATAGAGGGGACACCTCTGTTGCTACACCCTTATTCATTCTGTTGCTATGGTTATTGCTAGGCTTAAAGACACACTCCAGCTATTTTTGAACTTTTCCTGTTGAAAAACAAAACCCCATAAATACAGTAAAGTACACGTAGTTAAGCGTAAACAATTGGTTTTGAGCAAAATAGTATTTTTTTAAACACAACTGCAAACCTCAAGGAGTAGGTCTGATGGGAATCTGTGATGTCTTTGCCCTCCCTCTTGATTGAGTAACAGAGGAGCAATAGAGAACAAAATAGGAAAGCCCCCCCCACACAATTTATCTGGACCACTTATTGAGATGGGCCTTTTGTTAAGCTAGAGTTAGTAGTAGTATACGGGTTATGGTTGAGCCGGGGTGTGGACAGGAAGCTAGTTAGGGTTAACATAATAATAACAACAATACACACCGTACCGATTGATAAGATTGTAATAACAAACACCATTCAAAATAACATTGTAAAAACAAACAAACATTGTAGATAACACTGTAATAGCAAAGTAACAACATTCTAAATAAAAAGTAACAACATTCTAAATAACATTGTAAAAACATTCTAAATAACATTAACAACAAAGTAGCAACATTCTAAATAACATTGTAAAAACAAACAAACATTGTAGATAACACTGTAATAGCAAAGTAACAACATTCTAAATAAAAAGTAACAACATTCTAAAAAACATTGTAAAAACAAACAAACATTGTAGATAACACTGTAATAGCAAAGTAACAACATTCTAAATAAAAAGTAGCAACATTCTAAATAACATTGTAAAAACAAACAAACATTGTAGATAACACTGTAATAGCAAAGTAACAACATTCTAAATAAAAAGTAACAACATTCTAAATAACATTGTAAAAACATTCTAAATAACATTAACAACAAAGTAGCAACATTCTAAATAACATTAACAATATTCTAAATAACATTAACAACATTCTAAATAACATTGTAACAACAAAGTAGCAACATTCTAAATAACATTAACAACAAAGTAGCAACATTCTAAATAACATTAACAATATTCTAAATAACATTGTAACAACAAATTCTAGACAACACTGTAGTAACAACATTCTAAATAACATTGTAATAAAGTAACAACATTCTAAATAATATTGTAATAAAGTAACAACATTCTAAATAATATTGTAATAAAGTAACAACATTCTAAATAACATTGCAATAAAGTAACAACATTCTAAATAACATTGTAATAAAGTAACAACATTCTAAATTACATTGTAATAAAAGTAACATTCTAAATAACATTGTAATAAAGTAACAACATTCTAAATAACATTGTAATAAAAGTAACAACATTCTAAATAACATTGTAATAAAGTAACAACATTCTAAATAACATTGTAATAAAGTAACAACATTCTAAATAACATTGTAATAAAAGTAACAACATTCTAAATAACATTGTAATAAAGTAACAACATTCTAAATAACATTGTAATAAAGTAAGAACATTCTAAATAACATTGTAATAAAAGTAACAACATTCTAAATAACATTGTAATAAAGTAACAACATTCTAAATAACATTGTAATAAAAGTAACAACATTCTAAATAGCATTGTAATAAAGTAACAACATTCTAAATAACATTGTAATAAAGTAACAACATTCTAAATAACATTGTAATAAAGTAACAACATTCTAAATAACATTGTAATAAAGTAACAACATTCTAAATAACATTGTAATAAAGTAACAACATTCTAAATAACATTGTAATAAAGTAACAACATTCTAAATAACATTGTAATAAAGTAACAACATTCTAAATAACATTGTAATAAAGTAACAACATTCTAAATAACAGTGTAACAAAAGTAACATTCTAGAAAACATTGTAATAAACACCCTTCTAAATGACAATATCTAGAATAACAACACATCTTTCCCTCCATAGGCTCCAACGTGATCCTGTCCAAGTCCATCGGCCAGATGAGGCAGTTCCACTCCAACCACAACCTCCTGAGTCTGGCCCAGTCCTCTAGCAGCTCCAGAGTCCACCCAGAGGACAGCTACCATGCCCAGGAACAGAGGGCTCCGCTGGGGGAAGATCTGAGCTTCACCCTGGGGGCTGCCTCATGCTCCAGCCTGGGAGGACAAGGGGATAACAGTGTCTGGGTGAGGCAGACACCCCAGGAGGAGAGAGAGAAACAGGTGGCTAACAGTGTCTGGGTGAGGCAGACACCCCAGGAAGAGAGGGAGAAGCCACCTCCTAGTAATTCCAGTTATTTCTGGGACTTCTTCACAGGGAAGAGCTCGGGGTCGGAGACCATGGTATGATAGGACAGGACACTGGGGGGTGCGGTGGAGGGTGAGCGCATTCCAGGGGCGGATTGGGACTAGAAATCGTTGGAGTAGCCAGTTTCCAGGCTGATGGAAGGTGGTTGGACCATGGACTCTATGGGGGCCTCCAGTGGTAGCCGGTCACCTGACCATGAGAGAGAGGGTATATATACGTGTCAGACAAGCACAACCCAACATACTAAACACACTGTTTTATACTAACACTGCTTGGGACTAACATTACCGAGGAGTTTTATATATATTTCTTTTTTACTATTGTTCCTATATCTTCTTTGGACTCCGTGTGATGCGGCTGGAGACTATGTTATGGTACACTATCCCTTATCACAGTACAGCTTTTTACTAGGCACATTAATTAAGTTTGAAACATTGGTTACAATGATGTGGGGTGGGGGCGGGGCGGTTCTGTAAGATGTACCGAAAAGTGTATAAAACTTCTTTGCTTCAGCTTCTGATGCATGAAACAAGAAATTGGGGCCTCTTCTTTCTATTCCACAAGAGGGCAACCTTTACCACACCTCGTGAAGAGCTCGGGCTGGCTGCTGTGGACTGGAACTGTTACCACACTTCATAGGACTATTTGAATTAACTACCAGGGACAATATGGCCGTAGATATGTTCTACAAGTAAAGACATTAGTTAAATAAAGGTTAAATAAAAACTTTTTTTTTTTAAAGACATACCTAAAGATTCTGAGAATGCTGTGTACTGTACAGACCTACCTAAAGATGGAGAGAGAATGCTGTGTACAGACCCACCTGAAGATGGAGAGATAATGCTGTGTACAGACCTACCTGAAGATGGAGAGAGAATGCTGTGTACAGACCTACCTGAAGATGGAGAGATAATGCTGTGTACAGACCCACCTGAAGATGGAGAGATAATGCTGTGTACAGACCAACCTGAAGATGGAGAGAGAATGCTGTGTACAGACCTGCAGTTGAAGTCGGAAGTTTACATACACCTTAGCCAAATACATTTAAACTAAGTTTTCACAATTCCTGACATTTAATCCAAGTAAAAATTCCCTGTTTTAGGTCAGTTAGGAACACCACTTTATTTTAAGAATGTGAAATGTCAGAATAATAGTAGAGAGAATCATTTATTTCAGCTTTTATTTCTTTAATTACATTCCCAGTGGGTCAGAAGTTTACATATACTCAATTAGAATTTGGTAGCATTGCCTTTAAATTGATTAACTTGAGTCAAACTTTTTGGGTAGCCTTCCACAAGCTTCCCACAATACATTTGGTGAATTGTGGCCCATTCCTCCTGACAGAGCTGGTGTAACTGAGCCAGGTTTGTAGGCCTCCTTGCTCGCACAAGCTTTTTCAGTTCTGCCCACAAATTTTCTATAGGATTGTGGTAAGGGCTTTGTGATGGCCACTCCAATACCTTGACTTTGTTGTCCTTAAGCCATTTTGCCACAACTTTGGAAGTATGCTTGGGGTCCTTGTCCATTTGGAAGACCCATTCGTGACCAAGCTTTAACTTCCTGACTGATGTCTTGAGATGTTGCTTCAATATATCCACATAATTTTCCTTCCTCATGAAGCCATCTATTTTGTGAAGTGCACCAGTCCCTCCTGCAGCAAAGCACCCCCACAACATGATGCTACCACCCCCGTGCTTCACAGTTGGGATGGTGTTCTTCGGCTTGAAAGCCTCCCCCTTTTTCCTCCAAACATAACAATGGTAATTATGACCAAACAGTTCTGTTTGTTTCATCAGACCAGAGGAAATTTCTCCAAAAAGTACGATCTTTGTCCACATGTGCAGTTGCAAACCCTAGTCTGGCTTTTTTTATGGTGGTTTTGGAGCAGTGGCTTCTTCCTTGCTGAGCGGCCTTTCGGGTTATGTCGATATAGGACTCGTCTTACTGTGGATATAGATACTTTTGTACTAGGAGACAGAACACATCTCCTTCCTCCTTCCTGAGCGGTATGACGGCTGCTTGGTCCCATGGTGTTTATACTTGCGTACAGATGAACGTGGTACCTTCAGGCGTTTGGAAATTGCTCCCAATGATGAACCAGACTTGTGGAGGTCAAAAAAAAAATTCTGTTGTCTTGGCTGATATCTTTTGATTTTCCGATGATGTCAAGCAAAGAGGCACTGAGTTTGAAGGTAGGCCTCGAAATGCATCCACAGGTACACCTCCAATTGACTCAAATGATGTAAATTAGCCTATCAGAACCTTCTAAAGACATGACATTATTTTCTGGAATTTTCCAAGCTGTTTAAAGGCACAGTCAACTTAGTGTATGTAAACTTCTGACCCACTGGAATTGTGACACAGTGAATTATAAGTGAAATAATCTGTCTGTAAACAATTGTTGGAAAAATTACTTGTGTCATGTACAAAGTAGATGTCCTAACTAACTTGCCAAAACTACAGTTTGTTAAAACATTTGTGGAGTGGTTGAAAAACGAGTTTTAATGACTCCAACCTAAGTGTATGTAAACTTCCGACTTCAACCTTACCTGAAGATTGAGAGAGAACGTCGTGTACAGGCTACAAGAGACACACCTGTTATAGCAACTTCTACTTTATGATAACCTTGTCCTTACCATGTAAATGCAGTATTTTGTCACTTTTTATTTTGTATGCATGTGTATTAGTGTTCTTATCCTTTTAAGTTGCATTGAAATTAAAAACACAATACTTGTTCCATGAGGTACTTGCTAAATGGATATTTAGATCCTTCACAATACTATTCTATACTTTAACAAGCGAGAGTCCCTCAAGGTGTAGCTAAACCTTGACGTTTGTCAAATTTTTTGACAGTTGTATCTTACAATTATTATATTCCTGATCCAAATTAAAATGTACAATTGTTGCTTCGTCATTCTTTATTGAATACAAATGGGGGGAAATATCTTCAGGGGGTAAAACAGATCTCAAAAGACGAAAGTGGGTTGATGATTCCCAGCTTCGTGAAGCAAGAAGACGCCTGGTTATCATTCAAGTGCATTCCTAATGTGTAACGTTTGGGAAATTTCTGTAGTCATTTTTGGGGGGGGGGATTGTCGTGTAGTTCTGGAAAATACATGACTGTAGAACAATGATGGGAATCAGTAGACACAGCAGCAACACGAGAGAACATCCCGTTTCTACCAGTGAAAAAGCTGTACATGTTCAACAGTACTTATAAAATGTACAATGTGACAGAACTAGCACTCAGAGACAGACTGAGGAGGGAAAAATGACACCGCAGTTCGATTCGTTTTTCTTCCTCCCCATCGAACACCAGTAGTTTATTTATCGGACACCTTTTATTTGACCATATCAAGCTTCACTGCATCTGGGCCGAGACCAGTCTGTACCACAATGCACCCTGCTCGCTCCCTCAACGTCCACTTCAACTTAAAATCACTTTCTACAGCAGAATCAGGTTCAATCCCATTTACATCCATGGCTACTTAAATAAGTGAAGTGGACATCCATCGACGTGTCTCCCATGTCAAGTTTAGTTGACTGGCATTTGAAATGGAATTGGCCCCACTCGTTTTAATATAGTTTGGTTAGAAAGATAAAAATAACCCTGCAAAGTCATTCAAAAGAAGAAGATTCTACAAACAGAGCATATTGGCTTTGAATCATTGATTATTTATAAAAAATGTATTTAGTTTGGCGAGGGAGTGCTTTCATATTGGCCAGGTAATATTTCTAGGACCAGGGAGTTTTTCCTAAACTTGGGCCCTAGATATTAGTTAGAAGCTATTAGTAGGGTCCAGAGTTTTTCCTGGTTAGGTCACGAGGTCAAGAAAAACACTAGACCCAAATGTAACATTACCGATCACGTTAACACATGGACCTCTTTCTCAAGCAAATAATTATACCCCAATAATATCTTATATTTACGCATGGTAAATATGTGTTCCAAACAGCACCTTATTCCCTATATATTGAACTACTTCTGACCAGAGCCCTATGGGAAAACATGGTCAAAAGTAGTGCACTAAATAGGGAATAGGGTGCCATTTGGAACGGAACATCTCTGAAATATTACCCCCAAATAATTCCAAACCATATTCATCTCAGATGCCTACACAAGAATGGCAGGACTAAATTAGTCAAATATACATCATATATATATATATTTTTTTTTTAAAGACACATCTAGGAAAAAGTCAACATAACATTCGTAAATAATTATACTTAAATAAAAACAACAGACCCTAGTTTTAATATAGGTTGTTCCCCATCCTTGTTTAACATCCCTCTCCATCTCATCCATTTGATGGAGGTGCGGTGGTCTGGGTGCGTCCCCATATTCCCAATCTGGTGCACAGGGCTCTGGTCAAAATCAGTGCCCTATATAGGGCATAGGTGTGTCAGCACATTTAAAGAAACAGAACGGCTGAAAAACGCCTTTACAGACTGATCTGTGGTCTGTTTTAGAGGTTTCCAACCTAAACGGTCAAGTTGAGGAATAATGGTAAAGGTAGATCCCACAGATCCTAGATCTGTGTCTGGGGGTCAACTTCAACCTGAACCTTAAAAGACCCAACAGCTAAAATGACCTTTGAACTCCTCTCATACATGGAGGGGCTGAGTCACAATAGTCTAACGAGGTGTCCTCTCCTTCATCTGCATTGATGTGAAAGGACTGGACTGGTGAAAGCAAATACCTGGAAAGGCATAAAATGTTGCTGTCCCCTACCCAGTGTTTCTACATCCCTGCAGATGGAGAGATGAAGATTCCCCTTTAGACTACTGAGACAGAACCAGGAAGTAAAACAGGATTCATTACAGACCAGTGTAGTGTGTTGGTAACATATGAAGCTGCTCGAGCTAAACAGTATTTACGGACCATCAGGCTGCATTTCATGTCCCTCTAAGCTAAGCTGGAATACACACTACGGAAAGCTGTTTTTCTGTACTGTGTCCTGCTCTCTGTGTGTGTGTGTGTTCGCGGGTCGCTTACTCCAAACACAAAAATCAACCCAAGTGTGTTGGCTGTGTGTGTGTGTGTGTGTGTGTGTGTGTGTCAATCGCACTGTCAGCAATAACCTATAGAGAAAGAAAAGGGTCAAACTACTGTTGAACACACACACACATGAGAAATAGGGTGTCCTTTGTGACTCAGAGTGAACCATATATGCTAGAGTGTACTCGTGTTTACTAGGTAGATAGTAGCCTATAGGCTAGAGGAGTGTACTAGTGTTTACTAGGTAGATAGTAGCCTTTAGGCTAGAGGAGTGTACTCGTGTTTACTAGGTAGATAGTAGCCTATAGGCTAGAGTGTACTAGTGTTTACTAGGTAGATAGTAGCCTATAGGCTAGAGGAGTGTACTAGTGTTTACTAAGTAGAAAGTAGCCTATAGGCTAGAGTGTACTAGTGTTTACTAGGTAGATAGTAGCCTATAGGCTAGAGGAGTGTACTAGTGTTTACTAGGTAGAAAGTAGCCTATAGGCTAGAGGAGTGTACTAGTGTTTACTAGGTAGATAGGTCTACAATAGGCCTAAGTTAATGAGTTTAACTCTACCACACTCCAAATGCGCCTATGAGACCCTACGAGCCAAAGTTTAAACAAAATAGTGCACTACGTAGGGAATAGGGTGTCATTTGGGATGCAGGTATAACTAGTACTGGTCAGGATAGGTGAAAACCCCAGGCCCTGTGTACGGGCCAACCAATGAGCAGCCAGTTCCTTACTGTACATTCAACTTAACACAGGACCCACTCTAGTCCTAGCTAATATAATATATAAAACACCTCCCATGTCAGAGCTATGTATTCATAAAACCTCTGATCTAGGATCAGGTCTCTGTCCATAAGAATCTGATTGGTTATGATCTACATGGCCAAACCAATACTCGATTAGCACTCCTACTCTGAGAAGCTTTATGAATAGTGGGCCATATTCCAGTTTGCTCTCTGTTGAGAGAAATCGGTTCTGTTCCAAAATCTGCACTAGCATACTACTTAGAATATATTGGGCATGCATACTTAGCAGTGTGCTAGTATAGATATTGGGACGTAGCCTATAAAGAGTGAAGTTAGTTACTCCAACTGGCAGTGTAACACATATTTAACATTACCAAACAACAGCTATGTTTGGTTAACTTGTGCGTTCAAAGAAGAAAATAAACATCTGTCTACATCAGGCTCTGATTGGAAGGTTGAGATCAGGTGACAGGAAGTGGAGGAGCTAAATGAGGACCTACTCCATATCTAGTGCACTAAGTTTGGAGTGCACTAGATAAATAAATAGGTTGCCATTTGAAACACTGCCATTGACACCAATGAGGAACTTGTTTGATTAGGAGACATACAACATACACACATGGTTGGCAGGCGTTTTGTAGTGTGTGTGGTATAGTTTGCTGTTGTTGCCAGAGGGAGAGTGTGGGGGGGGGGGGAATAGAGAGCACACGTGTCCCTTTAAAAACAGATATACGTGCAGCTTTTGGCATCCAAACCATAATTTAAACACAGCCAGATCTGGCCTGCTGAGCTGCAAAAAGGG
This sequence comes from Salvelinus fontinalis, assembly GCF_029448725.1. Classification (NCBI taxonomy): domain Eukaryota; kingdom Metazoa; phylum Chordata; class Actinopteri; order Salmoniformes; family Salmonidae; genus Salvelinus; species Salvelinus fontinalis. Next base: position 25,010,145 of record NC_074700.1, on the reverse strand, counting down.
ACCAAACTCTTCTCTCCACCCCACTCTCCAAACCAACAACGACAAAGGAGAACATTCTGGAGATGGCAGATCTACTTTTCATCCTACCAAACTGCTGTTTAACACCACCGCAGTGGCACTATGTATGACAAGGACACCAGTAATGACAACACTCTATGTAAGCGGCGAGCTAGCCAAGCCAACATATTTTCTAATCTACCGTCAAACCATAGAGAGAGAGACCATCAGGACGATCTTGACTAGGATGATGATGACTATGACGAAGCATAACGATCCCTGATCGCTGATCTTCTTCTCCAATGAAGTCATATCCTGTCACACTGATGGGTTGCTCGGCCATCGTTGGCTCCTGTCTGCTGAAGATCCTCCATCCATCCTCCTGGCGCTCCACAGTGCAAAGCTCTGCTGTAAAGCCTGAATATTTATAACGGATGGTGGGATGGGCGGGGCCTGTGGCAGCCCAAGCCCCTCCCTATGCTGAGTCCAAATCGCATTGGCTGGTTCAGTCCCGGGACTGGTAGAACAGGATGTAACCGGACTCAGAGTTCTTGGAAATGTCCGACGTTAGACCGTAGAACTCCTCGATCGCCTGGGCGTCGATTTTCTAGAAAAGTTGGAGAAGATAAAAAGAGGGAGGAGTTGAAGATTAGAGAAGGACAACAGACGCCTTTCCATGACCCATTATTCACCATATGTTGTTTTCTTCTGGCACGAGACAGACGCGACATATAGTTCACCATATATATTAGTTCACCATATATACTTTCCGAAAGCCCTGTATATAATTCACCAGTGCATTGGGAAAGCATTGAGACCCCTTGACCTTTTCCGCATTTTGTTACGGGACACCCTTATTTTAAAATGTAGTCATTTCTTTTTTCATCATCAATCTACACACAATAATGACAAAGCAAAACCAGGCCATTTTTTTTATTGCAAATGTATTATTTATTTTTAAACAATATTGAAATATAACATTTACATAAGTATTCAGACCCTTTACTCAGTACTTTGTTGAAGCACCTGGTAGCTATTACAGCCTCGAGTCTTGGGTATGACGCTACAAGATTGGCACACCTGTATTTGGTGATTCTCTCTCATTCTCTGCAGATCCTCTAAACCTCTGTCAGGTTGGATGGGGAGTGTTGCCGCACAGCTATTTTCAGGTCTCTCCAGAGACGATCGATCGGGTTCAAGTTCAGGCTCTGACTGGGCCACTCAAGGACATTCAGAGACTTGTCCTGAAGCCACTCCTACGTTGTCTTGGCTGTGTGCTTCGGGTTGTTGTCCTGTTGGAAGTTGAACCTTGACCCCAGTCTGAGGTCCTGAGCACACTGGAACAGGTTTTCAACGGTCTTTCAGTACTTTGCTCTGTTCATCTTTGCCTCAACCCTGACTAGTCTCCCAGTCCCTGCTGATAAAAACATCCCCACAGCATGATGCCGCTGCCACCATGCTTCACCGTAGGGATGGTGGCAGGTTTCCTCCAGACGTGACACTTGGCATTCAGGCCAAAGAGTTCAATCTTGGTTTCATCAGACCAGAGAATCTTGTTTCTCATGGTCCAAGAGTTCTTTAGGTGACTTTTGGAAAACTCCAAGCGGGCTGTTATGTGCCTTTTACTGAAGAGTGGCTTCCGTCTGGCCACTCTACCATTGGGAGAACCTTCCAGAAGAACAACCATCTCCAAAGAGGAACTCTGGAGCTCTCTCAAAGTGACCGTCAGGTTCTTGGTCTCCACAGGTTCTTGGACTTCTTGGTCTTTACCACAAATGGAATCCAATCAAGTTGTAGAAACATCAAGGATGGTCAATGGAAACAGGATGCATCTTAGCTCAATTTCAAATTTCACAGCAAAGAGTCTGAATACCTATGCAAATAAGGCATCTTATTTTTAATACATTTGCAAAAAGTTCTATTACCCATTTTCGCTGTCATTATGGAGTAGTGCATAGATTGATGAGAATTTTTTTTAATTCTAAAATGTATTAAATGAAGGCTGTAACGTAACAAAATGTGGAATAAGTCAAGGGGTCTGAATACTTTCCAAATACACTGTACATAGTTCAGCATATACAGTGCCTTCGGAATGTATTTCAGACCCCTTGACTTTTTCCACATTTTGTTACGTTACATTCTAAAATGTATTAAATATATTTCAAAAATCCTCAGCAATCTACACACAATACCCCATGATGACAAAACTAAAACAGTTGGAATGCAATGGAATTTTTGCAAATGTATTAACAATTTACAGAAATACCTTAACATATGTAATCAGACCCTTTGCTATGAAACTCGAAATTGAGCTCAGATGCATCCTGTTTCCATTGATCATCCTTGAGATGTTTCTACAACTTGATCGGAGTCCACCTGTGGTAAATTCAATTGAATGGACATGATTTGTTAAGGAATGCACCAGTCTAAATAAAGTCCCACAGTTGACATTGCATGTCAGAGCAAAAACCAAGCCATGAGGTCGAAGGAATGGTTCGTAGAGCCCCGAGACAGGATTGCGTCGAGGCAAAGATCTGGGGAAAGGTGCCAAAAAATGTCTGCAGCATTGAAGGTTCCCAAGAACACAGTGGCCTCCATCATTCTTAAATTAAGCAGTTTTGAACCACCAAGACTCTTCCTAGAGCTGGCTGCCAAACTGAGCAATTGAGGGAGACTCTCAGACCTTGAGAAACAAGATTCTCTGGTCTGATGAAACCAAGATTGAACTCTTTGGCCTGAATACAAAGTGTCACATATGAAGGAAACCTGGCACCATCCCTACGGTGAAGCATGGTGGTGGCAGCATCATGCTGTTTGGATGTTTTTCAGTGGCAGGGACTGGGAGACTAGTTAGGATCGAGGCAAAGATGAACGGAGCAAAGTACAGAGAGATCCTTGATGAAAACCTTCTCCAGAGTGCTCAAGACCTCAGACTGGAGAGAAGGTTCACCTTCCTACAGGACAATGACCCTGAGCACACAGCCAAGACAACGCAGGAGTAGTTTCGGGACAAGTCTCTGAATGTTCTTGAGTGGCCCAGCCAGAGCCCGGACTTGAACCCGATCGAACATCTCTGGAGACCTGAAAAGAGCTGTACAGCAAAGCTCCCCATCCAACCTGACAGAGCTTGAGAGGATCTGCAGAGAAGAATGGGAGAAACTCCCCAAATACAGGTGTGCCAAACTTGTAGCGTCATACCCAAGAAGCCTCAAGGCTGTAATCGCTGCCAAAAGTGCTTTAACAAAGTACAGAGTAAAGGGTCTTATCAAAGGTGATATTTCAATATTTTACATTTTAAATAAACTCTTTTTGCTTTATCATTATGGGGTATTGTGTAGATAGTTCCCCCCCCCCCATAAATGTAATAAATTCCAGAATAAGTCTGTAACGTAACAAAATGTAGAGAAAGTCATGGGATCTGAATCCTTTCAGAATGCACTGTAGTTCAGCATGTATATAGGTCACTACTTCTCTCCAGATGTTTAAAGAGAGCCCCGTCTTTCTACTGTGTTACTGGTCATACACATTTTGGAACTCTTTAAGAATAGTATAATGTTCATGGTAAAACTAGGGCTGGGCGATATGAACGATAATCCATATCGCGATAACTTGCCTGAATTGATGCGATAACGATAAATCGAAAGACAACTTCATAACATTAATGTGCACCACGTTTTTTTTCTCGGTTCACCGTCCCAGCTCTAGGTGAAACATGTGGATACAAACCTCAATGAAAAGACCAGAATAAATAACTAGTGCTTCTACCAATTGTGTGGCTAGAGTAGTGAGGCCACAATGTTTACTAGCTCTCCAGTTTCAGTGCCAGCCAAACGACAAAGAAGAGGGGGAGGGAGGAGGAGAAACAGGGGAAAGAGACAGGGGAAAGAAGAGGGGGAGGGAGGATAAACAGGGGAAAGAGACAGGGGAAAGAAGAGGGGGAGGGAGGATAAACAGGGGAAAGAGACAGGGGAAAGAAGAGGGGGAGGGAGGATAAACAGGGGAAAGAAGAGAGAAAATAAAAAGAGAAGCAAAGTCTACTATTCAACCCGTTCCAAGTTTCCCCTTAGCTACAGATCTAGCAGTGTTTCCCCTATGATTTTTTTCAGTAGCGGTGGCAAAGTTAGTGAGGAGGGGATGGGGGGGACGTGGTAGGGGCGTGGCCAATGGCACAGTTTTGGCCCTCTTAGCCGCAGAGACAAAATGTTGCTGTTTTGAAGCTAATTTCCTGAAAATCTACACATTTTGGGATGGCTTATGCCGTGTTCTTATCCAAGTGACTAAACATAAAATAAATGGGGGCCCCATGCCATGACATTTTTTGATTCTCCTGTCTAGTTTTTATTTTGGTGATTGTTAGTTCTCAAAGATTCTTATTTAAAAACGATATAGCTCCATTATATATTCTACATACTTAATATCTGGATTTAGTTGTTTCAGTTTACACTGAAAACGTTTTACCACCCCCCTCCCCCAAAAATAACAAATAAAAATCACACACATTGATTTTTTTTCTTTTTTCTTTGAAGTGGCGGTGCGCTGCTGCTAAATGCATATAGGGGAAACACTGGATCTAGGATCGGCCTACTGACCCTAAACCTTAACCATTCAAAGGGAAAACCTGATCCGAGACCAGTGTCTTGGAGTTAACATGTTACCAAGCCCAGTGGAAAGTCCATCACTCAGCCAGATCCTGCACGTCCACCAGTTGTTCAGATGGGACTCTGTCCCATAGTGGAAAAACCCCTAGACACTGATCTTCGGTCGGTTTTGAATTCTCCCCTCTAATTCTGGGTAAACCGAGTAAGCTGATCCTAGAGCTGTGCCTATTGGAAGCGTCTACACCGAATGGAAAAAGCAGGCCCCTCGATGACTATAACATACCACTGCAGGTACATTTGAAACAGAGCCATAAACTACTGTTTGGTGCCAGGTTTCCTCCAGACGTGACGCTTGGCATTCAGACCAAAGAGTTCAATCTTGGCTTCATCAGACCACAGTGCCTTTTGACAAACTCCAAGCGGGGTGACATGTGCCTTTTACTGAGGAGTGGCTTCCGTCTGGCCGCCCTAACATAAAGGCCTGATTAGTGGAGTCCTGCAGAGATGGTTGTCCTTCTGGAAGAAGGTTCTCCCATCTCCACAGAGGAACTCTGGAGCTCTGTCAGAGTGACCATTGGTCACCTCCCCGACCAAGGCCCTTCTCCCCCGATTGCTCAGTTTGTCCGGGCGGCCAGCTCTAGGAAGAGTCTCGGTGGTTCCAAACTTCTTCCACTTAAGAATGATTGAGGCCACTGTGTTCTTGGGGACCTTCAATGCTGCAGGAATTTTTTGGTACCCTTCCCCAGATCTGTGCCTCGACACAATCCTGTCTCGGAGCTCTATGGACAATTCCTTCGACCTCATCGTTTGGTTTTCAGTCAACTGTGGGACCTTATATAGACATGTGTGTGCCTTTCCAAATCATGTCCAATCAATTGAATTTATCACAGGTGGACTCCAATCAAGTTATAGAAACATCTCAAGGATAACCAATTGAAACAGGATGCACCTGAGCTCAATTTTGAGTCTCATTGCAAAGGGTCGGAATACTTATGTAAATAAGGTTTGTTAATTATTTTTAATAAATTAGCAAAAAAAATCTAAAAACCTGTTTTCGCTTTGTCATTATGGGGTATTGTGTGTAGATTGATGAGAAAAAAAGAAAGAAAAGATGTAATACATTTTAGAATGAGACTACAACATAACAAAATGTATAAAAGGGGTCTGAAGACTTTCCGAATGCAACGTACATGGCTCTGCGTGGACTTTTTACAATTTGATCTGGGCTGAAAGCACTTCAACAGACACAGAGTAGGCCTGCTTCACTTTCTACAGGGGCTGAAGCAGTTCAACAGACACAGAGTAGGCCTGCTTCACTTTCTACAGGGGGTGAAGCACTTCAACAGACACAGAATAGGCCTGCTTCACTTTCTACAGGGGCTGAAGCAGTTCAGACACAGAGTAGGCCTGCTTCACTTTCTACAGGGGCTGAAGCAGTTCAACAGACACAGAGTAGGCCTGCTTCACTTTCTACAGGGGCTGAAAGCACTTCAACAGACACAGAGTAGGCCTGCTTCACTTTCTACAGGGGCTGAAAGCACTTCAACAGACACAGAGTAGGCCTGCTTCACTTTCTACAGGGGTTGAAGCACTTCAACAGACACAGAGTAGGCCTGCTTCACTTTCTACAGGGGGTGAAGCAGTTCATCCTGTGCTATGACTGTGTGAGAGACAGAGACTACCATACGCACAACCCCTACAGCCCGTCACACACCTTTCCCCTTTCTCTGATCCTCCCGTCGTTCTACTAACTCATCTAAAACTGGTATTCCCAGTCTCCTGGTATTCCCAGTCTCCTGGTATTCCCAGTCTCCTGGTATTCCCAGTCTCCTGGTATTCCCAGTCTCCTGGTATTCCCAGTCTCCTGGTATTCCCAGTCTCCTGGTATTCCCAGCGTCTCTCCCGCTCCCTAAAATTCTCCATTATTCACACCAGGATCTATCTGGGTCGACCAGAGCAGAAGGACAGAATTCCAGACACCATTACACAGCCACCAGGATCTATCTGGGTCGACCAGAGCAGAAGGACAGAATTCCAGACACCATTACACAGCCACCAGGATCTATCTGGGTCGACCAGAGCAGAAGAAGGACAGAATTCCAGACACACCTTCCAGGATCTATCTGGGTCGACCAGAGCAGTAAGAAGACGGCATTCCAGACACACCATTGGGAGCAAAAATCTTACAAATACTTCTAGCGTTTTCTCTAGCCTGCCTGGAGTGCCAGATGTGCCATTTAATTGGTTCCATTGTGCCAGGCAAGCATATTCAAGCCCAGATAAAGTATTTGAAATGATTGCAAATAGTACTTGAACCCAGGTCTGGTAGAAAGTGTGTGTGTGGGGGGGGGGGGGGGGGGGGGACTGCAGCCTGGAATACCTGATGGGTCTGTATGGATGCTGTGAATGAGTTAGTAGAATCTGAGATCTAATGGTTTACACTAGGTGTGTGAAAGTGATGTATTGTGTCAGATGTTGACAACACATCATTATAGGAGGCGCCTGCAGAGACAGTTCTTGCCTTGGCCGGTCCGTAAAAACAACAGTTTATTTTACCACTGTGTTTTCGCTTGCCTCCGGCAAACCCCATCTTTAACACCGGAAATGGCCGGGTCTCAAGGCATCCCAGTTTAAGCCTTTGGGGCGTCAACATTCTAACGGCCTATAAATACATTCAAAACAGGCTATCGCAATAATAATCATTTGGTTGTGTTGATGAAGATCTTAGGTAACAATAGAATACCAAACACATTTCAAAAAACACAATAGCAATTTAAATCGTTTGTTACAATAGGCTCTATGTAGAAACGAGGGGGGAAAAAACACTTCAGTGTTCTACACCAGCACAAAGAAATTCATTCATTTTCTCGTTTTATTTAACTAGGCAAGTAAGTTAAGCACAAATCCTTATTTACAATGACAGCCTACTTCAGCCAAACCCTAACGACACCACCCTATGGGACTCCCAATCACAGCCAGATGTGATACAGCCTGGAATCGAACCAGGGTCTGTAGTGACACCTCTAGTACTGAGATGCAGTGCCTAGACCGCTGCCCCACTCGTGAGCCCCTTTTAAAGGCAGGTCTTAGGAAACATTATTAAAGAAAAAGGATTTCAAAAGAACAGAACAGCATATTTTAAGTTTTATCATGTTACTAGTCTGTGCTTAGTAGCGTAGGCTATATGGTGCCACGAGAGCTCAAGTATGGAATTGCGGTAATTCGACAAAAGTGATATTATGAAATGGAGCCGATCTGCTCATTTTTAAGAGTCGTTTGACAAATGTAGGTGTTTTTAAAACTTTAGAATCCAACTTTCAATAGAAAACGACCAGCCCGAACCTCTGTAGGATCATTTGAAAAAAGTAGATTTTTGTCTTTGTCAATTACCCACGCTGCTCTGCAGTCTCTTCCTTCACAAGGCAATTGATAATATTGTCCATTTATTATTGCCTTAAGGCTACAGCTATTATTGTGTGTGAAATTAATTTCGATATAGTTATGTTGTAGTTTCGATGGGCCATTGTCAGATGCAGCCAACTGTCGGGTGAAGGAATTGTAGGGGGGGGGGGGGGAATTACATGTCATCCTAAAACTGCAGTTTGTGATATCAAAATTCTACCAACATTAGTTTGTTAAAATTTCTTATGGATGGGGGGGCAGTATTGAGTAGCTTGGATGAATAAGGTGCCCAGAGTAAACTGCCTGCTACTCAGGCCCAGAAGCTAAGATATGCATATTATTAGTAGATTTGGATATAAAACACTCTGAAGTTTCTAAAACTGTTCGAATGATGTCTGTGAGTATAACATAACTCATATGGCAGGCAAAAACCTGAGAAGAAATCCAACCAGGAAGTGGGAAATCTGAGGTTTGTAGTTTAACTCTTTCCCTTTCCAAGATAGTGGAAATTTGGTCCGATTGCACTTCCTAAGGCGTCCACTAGATGTCAACAGTCATTAGAACCTTGTTTGAGGCTTCTACTGTGAAAGAGGAGGGAATGAGAGCTGTTTCAACCAGAGGTCTGGCAGAGTGCCATGAGCTCAGTCTCGCGCGCTCCCGTGAGAGTTAGCTGCGTTCCACTGCATTTCTAAAGACAAAGGAATTCTCCGGTTGAAACATTATTGAAGATTTATGTTAAAAACATCCTAAAGATTGATTCTATACATCGTTTGACATGTTTCTACGAACTGTAACGGAACTTTTTGACTTTGTCTGGACCTAGTGCTCGCGCCTCATGAATTTGTGACAAATGTGCGAACAAAAAGGAGGTATTTGGACATAAATGATGGACTTTATCAAACAAAACAAACATTTATTGTGGAACTGGGAATCCTGGGAGTACATTCTGATGAAGATCATCAAAGGTAAGTGAATACTTCTAATGCTATTTCTGACTTCTGTTGACTCCACAACATGGCGGGTACCTGTATGGCTTGTTTTTGTGTCTGAGCGCCGTACTCAGATTATTGCGTGCTTTTTCCGTTAAAAAAAATTATAATCTGACACAGCGGTTGCATTAAGGAGAAGTGGATCTATAATTCCATGTATAACACTTGTATTTTCATCAACATTTATTATGAGTATTTCTGTAAATTGATGTGGCTCTCTGCAAAATCACCGGATGTTTTCGAAGCAAAACATTACTGAACATAACGCGCCAATGTAAACTGAGATTTTTGGATATAAATATGAACTTTATCAAAGAAAACATACATGTATTGTGTAACATGAAGTCCTATGAGTGTCATCTGATGAAGATCATCAAAGGTTAGTGATTAATTGTCACTCTATTTCTGCTTTTTGTGACTCCTCTCTTTGGCTGGAAAAACGGCTGTGTTTTTCTGTGACTAGTTGCTGACCTAACATAATCGTTTGGTGTGCTTTCGTCGTAAAGCCTTTTTGAAATCGGACACTGTGGAGGGATTTAACAACAACTTTATCTTTAAAATGGTGTAAAATACTTGTATGTTTGAGGAATTTTTATTATGAGATTTCTGTTGTTTGAATTTGGCGCCCTGCACTTTCACTGGCTGTTGTCATATTGATCACGTTACCGGGATTTCAGCCGTAAGAAGTTAAGGATTTATTTAGGAAGTCAAGGACCGAGGGGGACATGACAAAAATGGCAGAGATATTACCATTTTTTAAATTCACATGATGTCCAGAATACGTCATCTGTGCTTTTAGTGTTAAACCATAATTTGAAAACCCAGTTTGAGTGTTACATGAGTGTACTATAGACTAATATTAGATTGAAGAAAGAAAGAGGGTGGGAGAGCGAGAGAGAAATAGAGAGAGAAATAGATGGGGAGAGAAATAGAGAGGGGGCGAGAGAGCGAGCGAGAGAAATAGAGGGGGAGAGAAATAGAGAGGGGAAGAGCGAAAGCGAAATAGAGAGGGGGAGAGAGAGAAATAGAGAGGGGGAGAGAGAGAAATAGAGAGGGGGAGAGAGAAAGAGAGGGGGAGAGAGAAAGAGAGAGGGGGAGAGAGAGAAATAGAGGGGGAGAGAGAGAAATAGAGGGGGAGAGAGAGAAATAGAGGGGGAGAGAGAGAAATAGAGGGGGAGAGAGAGAAATAGAGAGGGGGTGAGAGAAATAGAGAGAGAAATAGAGGGGGGGAGAAAGAGATAAATAGAGAGGGGGAGAGAGAGAGAAAGAGAGAAATAGAGGGTGGTGGGAAAGAGAGAGAAATAGAGAGGGGGAGAGAGAGAAAGAGAGAAATAGAGAGAGAGAGAGAGAAATAGAGGGTGGGAGAGAGATATTATTGAAGAGGTTAATCCCTCCTTACCTCTACGATGTCATCATCAAACAGTAGCCAGAACCCATGACTCTTCACTATGGTGATGTAATGACCACGGTTTGGACCACTGTGGACAGAGAGAGGAAAGTATTCACACTCCTTGACTTTCCCCACGTTTTATGTTACAGCCTGAAGTTAAAATTCATTTCAATTGAGATTTTGTGTCACTGGCCTACAAACAATGTCAGTGGATTTTTTTTGTTTACAAATTACTAACAAATGAAAACTGAAATGTATTGAGTCAAGTATTCAAGTCCTTTGTAAATGGCAAGCCTAAATAACTCAAGTAGTAAAATTAGCTTAACAAGTCACAGAAATTGAAATAATAGTGTTTAACATGATTTTTTAATGACTACCTCATCTCTGTACCCAACACACATATACAATTACCTAAAGATCCCTCAGCCGAGCAGTGAATTTCAAACACAGATTCAACCACAAAGACCAGGGAGATTTTACAATGCCTCGCAAAGAAGGGCATCTATTGGTAGATTAAAAATATAAATACATTTTAAAAACTGACATTGAATATCCCTTTGAGTATTGTGAAGTTATTAATTCCAGTTGTGTATCACCCAGGTACTACAAAGATACAGGAGTCCTGAATAAACCGCTCAGGGATTCCACCATGGGGCCAATGGTGACTTTAAAACAGTTACAGAGTTTAATGGCTGTGCTAAGAGAACACTGAGGATGGATCAACAACATTGTAGTTACTCCACAATACTAACCTAATGGCAGAGTGAAAAGAAGGAAGCCTGTACAGAATAAAATATTCCAAAACATGCATCCTGTTTGCAATAAGGCACTAAAGTAATACTGAGGCTATGGAACCCTGACCTGTTCACCGGACGTGCTACCTGTCCCAGACCTGCTGTTTTCAACTCTCCAGAGACAGCAGGAGCGGTAGAGCTTCTCTGAATGATCGGCTATGAAAAGCCAACTGACATTTACTCCTGAGGTGCTGACCTGTTGCACCCTCTACAACCACTGTGATTATTATTATTATTTGACGCTGCTGGTCATCTATGAACATTTGAACATCATGGCCATGTTCTGTTATAATCTCCACCCGGCACAGCCAGAAGAGGACTGGCCACCCCTCATAGCCTGGTTCCTCTCTAGGTTTCTTCCTAGGTTCTGGCCTAGGAAGAAGTTTTTGAGTTTTTCCTAGCCACCGTGCTTCTACACCTGCATTGCTTGCTGTTTGGGGTTTTAGGCTGGGTTTCTGTACAGCACTTTGTGACGTCAGCTGATGTAAGAAGGGCTTTATTAATACATTTGATTGATTGAATGATTGATACTACAAAAAAATGTGACTAAGAAATACATTTTATGCCCTGAATACAATGTGTTATGATCAACAACCAACTCGACAGATGATGAAGAATGTTAAAAACAATCATGTGCAAATATTGTATAATCCAGGTGTGGAAAGCTCTTAGACTTACCCAGAAAGACTCACAGCTGTAATCACTGCCAAAGGGGATTCTAACATGTATTGACTCTTATGAATTCCTACGTAGATATTTCAGTTTTTTATTTCTAATAACATGTTTTCTTTTTGTCATTATGGGGTATAGTGATGCCATTATGGGGTATAGTGATGTCATTATGGGGTATAGTGATGTCATTATGGGGTATAGTGATGCCATTATGGGGTATAGTGATGCCATTATGGGGTATAGTGATGCCATTATGGGGTATAGTGATGCCATTATGGGGTATTGTGATGCCATTATGGGGTATTGTGATGTCATTATGGGGTATTGTGATGTCATTATGGGGTATTGTGATGTCATTATGGGGTATAGTGTGTAGATGGGTGAGATTTCTTTAAAATATAATCAATTTTGAATTCAGGCTGTAACACATGAAAAATGTGGAATAAGTCAAGGGCTATGAATACTTTCTGAAGGCTTTGTACAAATTTTAGACAGGGGTTAATGACCACGGCGTGGATCACGGCAGACAGAGAGGAACACAGACATACCCGTTATAGAGTTATCACAAAAGACTGTGCATGTCTATCAATCTGTACGTATATGTCTGTTCAAGTTACCAGAGAGAGAGACACACACACACTCTCTTTACCTTCCACAGTGGACGACCACGGCGACCAGATCGTACATGCGGTCGGGGTTGGTGGCGTCTCCTGAGGTGTTGAAGAGGCGAAGCTCCAAAGGGAAGACGACGCGATAGGACAGCTTGGTATAACGCTGCAGCTGGTCCATGTATTTAAACCGCTTCAGATGTAAGGCCAGGATCATAGGCAGCTTCTTCACACGCATCCTAATAACAACAACCAGCAACAATGTTACCGTTAGCAGCTAGCCTAGCGGTTAACAGTGTTGGGCCAGAGACCGAAAGGTTGACGGTTCGAATGCCAGAGCAAACGACATGAAAAATCTGCTGATGTGCCCTTGAGCAAGACACTTGACCCTAATTGCTCCTGTAAGTCACTCTGGATAAGAGCATCTTCCTAATGACTAAAATATATAAAATATGTGTGTAAATGTTAGGGGTTAAAGGTCTTCAGACGGAGCACCAGGATCATCACATGCATCTGATTTCTAATAATATAGAAGACATTCATGTGTTCCTACAGGATGGTGGAGCGATACCCCGGTCTGCATCTGGAAAACGGCAGATCATGTGTTCCTACAGGATGGTGGAGCGATACCCCGGTCTGCATCTGGAAAACGGCAGATTGGGAGCAGCTGACGCTGTACACAACGTACTACAGCCTTTCCATTCCTGCACCGCCCAAATGAAGTGGGCTTTTTAGGGGGGAGTAGAGGCCTGGGCTGGGATGTATGGGGCCCTTAGTTGGAGTGTTTAATTATTCAACCCAAGATACACAGCATCGCTCACACGCCTCTCCCTTATTTGACCTAGATGGCTTGTGTGCATGTATTGATATGTAGGCTGTGAGCCATTTTTAAACGTATGTAGTTCTGTCCTTGAGCTCTTCTGGTCTATTAATGTTCTGTATTATGGATCATGTTTCAAGTGGACCCCAAGAAAAGTAGCTGCTGCTTTCACAATGGAGATCCTAAAAAAATACACTAACAGAGATGATCGAGTCCACTTAACATCTGAACACGTACCAGGCCAAGCTACAGTTAGTACGTCAGCCAGTTGGTATTCAGAGCTGACTAACTACACGACTCACTCTGCAGCATCAGTAAAAACCATAATGCACTTTTCAAAACAGACCATTTCTCCTAGCAACAACAGCGGCCATTTTTGTAGTGTTAGCCTGTATTTACCACCATGGAAAACTCCAGGCCTTCGTCATCATCATCATCATCATCTATGTCAAATCCAACTGCTGTCTAAATCCATTTTGTAGACCAGCTCACCTTTTCTGTGCTTCCTGTTTACTCCGACACTGTTCACAGTAGTACTTGTATTCACTACACAGTGTCTCTGTGTTGCTGAAACCCCTGTGGAGAGAAGAAACAGTGACCTCACGCACGGAGGAACCAATTTCACTAACACTTTCTCCAATTGAACACAACTGTGTGGTCCAGGTGTGCGACACACACACACACACACACACACACACACACACACACACACACACACACACACCTACCTTAAACAGTGTGTGATGGAGGTGTTCTGCTCAACATCTACAGACAGGTCCAGAAAGTCTTCGTCTTTACTGCTCACCTGGACACAGACAGCACACTGGTTACATTAACTCTAAACACAATACAGTATCAGGAAACAGCTCCTGGCCCCATTGATTTCTGCCATTTCAAATCCAATAACAGTCTCCATTTTGGCTCTCCTTCTCCCATTAAAAGCATTTGAAATCTGGCACAGGCAGACATCCATTAGAGCTTCTGGGCCTATTAATTTCCTTTATTTCAAATGCAATAACAGTCTCCATCTTGGATCTGCCCATTACAGTATAGTATTTGGTAACTGGCATAGCCTGGCCTCCATTACAGCTCCCTGCCCCATTCATCACCCTATTAACAGCCTTCATCTTGGATCTCCCTCCACTTACAGCTTCACAGTTGAGGCAGCGCGTCTCGTTTGTTAGGGTTCCCTGGAAGATCTCGTGGACCCAGGTCTGCTGCGTCTTCTCCCCATCCTCACCCTGTCCTCCTCCCGTCCCGCTGCTGCCCCCAACTCCTCCGTTCTGCAACAGTTTTCCATTCTGCTGTCTCTCCTGGCTCTTCTCCTCCTCCTGCAGCAGGTCAGCGATAGTGTTGAGCAGGTAGTTGAGGAACTCATGGGCATCCTGTTGCATGTAGTTGTCAAACAACTCTGGAGGGAGTGATAAAGAAGGAAGAGTTCTGAACCATCTAAGTTAATACATTTTCCTTAATGATACATTATTCTCCCCTCCCCCATCACTCCTTCCTCCCTCCCCTCCCATCCCCCATCACCCCTCCCTCCCCTCCCCATCACTCCTTCCTCCCTCCCTCCCATCCCCATCACTCCTTCCTCCCTCCCTCCCTCCCCTCCCCCATCACTCCTTCCTCCCTCCCTCCCTCCCCTCCCCCATCACTCCTTCCTCCCTCCCCTCCCCATCACTACTTCCTCCCTCCCCTCCCCATCACTCCTCCCTCCCATCACTCCTTCCTCCCTCCCTCCCATCACTCCTTCCTCCCTCCCTCCCATCCCCCATCACTCCCTCCCTCCCATCCCCATCACTCCTCCCTCCCTCCCTCCCTCCCATCCCCCATCACTCCTCCCTCCCTCCCTCCCTCCCATCCCCCATCACTCCTCCCTCCCTCCCTCCCATCCCCCATCACTCCTCCCTCCCTCCCATCCACCATCACTCCTCCCTCCCTCCCATCCACCATCACTCCTCCCTCCCTCCCATCCACCACCACTCCTCCCTCCCTCCCATCCCCCACCACTCCTCCCTCCCTCCCATCCCCCACCACTCCTCCCTCCCTCCCATCCCCCACCACTCCTTCCTCCCTCCCATCCCCCACCACTCCTTCCTCCCTCCCATTCCCCACCACTCCTTCCTCCCTCCCATCCCCCTCTCACCATTTTCTTTCCTCAGTCGAGAGATGAACTTCTTGGGAGGAATGACTCCCACCTTCTTCTTCTGCGTGGCGATGCTGCAAAATAATGTATTGCATCTTATATCCAAGTGATTGCTGGCCTTTTTCCCCCCGTTACCTATTTTTGGTTCCAAGCGCCCTTTAAAATGTTTTCACACAAGAGGATAGGAGCAGAGCTGAGAGTTCAGAATATTCTGTCCCTTTACCTGTTGAAGAGGTCAGAAAGACAGGTGAGCAGTGACTCTTTACGTCTGGGCTGGACCTTGTAGGCCAGGACCTTCTCCCTGAATGGACGGCAGAAGTAGAGGGCCTGCAGCACCGAGTTACAGTAGCAGGTGTTCCCAAACTGGGGGAGAGGAAGAGAGACAGAGATCGAGGAGAGAGGAGAGGCAGAGGAAAGAGGAAGAGAGACAGAGATCGAGGAGAGAGGAGAGGCAGAGGAAAGAGGAAGAGAGACAGAGGAGAGGAGAGAGAAAGCACGTGATAAATCTTGTGTTATGATTGTTGGCAAAAGTGTTACCATGGTACTGTAACGATTGGTAAATATTGTGTTTGTGCAAGTGCATGCTGGGAAACTTTGACCAATAGCTATTGTTAATCTTGTTGTGTCGGTACTTACGTTGACCAATCCAAAGTAGTGTTCATTGACGGGAAACTGTTCTGGTCCAATCTCCTTCTCCAAAGCAGAGGCATTGGCGCCCTGGAAGAGAAAGTAAGTATTACATGTACATTGATTTTAGCAAGCACTGTAATACAGGCCGTAATCCAGGCCGGCCAAGCAGACGCTGTAATCCAGGCCGGCCAAGCAGACGCTGTAATCCAGGCCGGCCAAGCAGACGCTGTAATCAGGGGCGGCCAAACAGACACTGTAATCCAGGCCGGCCAAACAGACGCTGTAATCAGGGGCGGCCAAGCAGACGCTGTAATCAGGGGCGGCCAAGCAGACGCTGTAATCAGGGGCGGCCAAGCAGACGCTGTAATCCAGGCCGGCCAAGCAGACGCTGTAATCCAGGCCGGCCAAACAGACGCTGTAATCCAGGCCGGCCAAGCAGACGCTGTAATCCAGGCCGGCCAAGCAGACGCTGTAATCCAGGCCGGCCAAACAGACGCTGTAATCCAGGCCGGCCAAACAGACGCTGTAATCCAGGCCGGCCAAGCAGACACTGTAATCAGGGGCGGCCAAACAGACGCTGTAATCCAGGCCGGCCAAACAGACACTGTAATCCAGGCCGTATTCTAGGCAGGCCAAGCATCCCAAAATCCACACAAGCTGTTTAGCATTAATGGAAACTTTTCAAGCATTATAGACTATTAAGCATGCATATTGGGACAACGGGTGAATCTAACTAGGCTATCTGACCCCTGAGTATGGCACATCTAAGAAGTTAGTATGCTTGGATTGAACGTAGTATGCTAGTATACTTATTGGGACGTAACCTAGGTATATTCTCTTCGGCCAGCGCTACAAACAGCTCAAGTGTATCCCCACCCCATTTGACCCCCTAAATTATCTTTGCCAAGTGCACAAATATTTCACAACCATTATGTAATGCTTTTACAGGGTATGAAGTGCACCATCTGCCTGGGCCTCCACTAGTCCAGTATCATGTTGGGACAGAAGGTGTGGTCCCATAGAGAGATAGATGGAATACTAGATTGTGACAGCGTTCTGATGCCATAATGGAACAGATATCTATCACCGTGGTTGGTTCCCATTGTACTTATTCATCATTACACATGTACTATGCATGCATTAGCATGCTCTAGAGTCTATAGCATCATCATCATATAGGAATGGCAACAGCTGATTGAATGACAAAATAATTGGTGTCTCTCTGTCTGTCTGTGATGATTCCATAGATGTACAGATGTAGAAGATGCAGAGCCAGACGGACCATAGGCCACACACACACAGACAGGGGTAAACTGGTTAGCTAACCCCCTCAGCGCACACTCTAAAAAATAATTAAAAAAAGGCTGTGTGGGAGAATTTTCCCGGATATCCTTCCTTCCTCTCAGACAAATTACAGTTCTGACTTCATCCGTCACCGGACAATGTACTTCTTTGCCAGTGACATGGGAGTCGATGTAACTAAACAAACCGTCACTTGTTTGTCAAATGTGGGAAGCCCTGACAATGTGATTATAAAACAAACTGAGGGTGGCACTCTGGTGTCTCGTTGCCTGGCAACTGATGTTTAGACAGAGAGACGGGAGGAAACTGGTTGAGTTGCATTTCGTGTGGAATGTCTCTCCAGGTATTCTGGAAAGATACAGCCAACCAGCATTCTGCCATTCCATAGAATTGAGCTGATAGCTACGTAAACCAATTAAGCTCAAGCTAACAAGCATTGAGGGGATTAGATTTTCTGGCCCCGGTTACGCCTATGGGAGGAGTTTGCACAGGGTCAAAAGTGATTACATTCGTTTTGGAACCAGGCTGCCTCCCAGGCGTGAGCCAGCTGCCCCGTTCTGGCACAAAACATAAGTGACGTAGCCTAGGCTATATTAATCACGTGGAGTAATTAGGATTCAGTGTTCACACCCAAATGTAAAAATGCTTAATCTGCCTTCCCAATGAAAACTGAGTAAAAATATAAAAGGCAACATGTAAAGTGTTGGTCCCATGTTTCATGGGCTGAAATAAAAGATCCCAGAAATGTTCCATACCCACAAAAATACTGTGCACAAATTTGTTTACATCCCTGTTAGTGAGCATTTCTCCTTTGCCAAGATAATCCATCCACCTAACAGGTGTGACATATCAAGAAGCTGATTAAACAGCATGAACATTACACAGGTGCACCTTGTGCTGGGGACAATAAAAGGCCACTAAAATGTCCAGTTGTGTCACACAACACAATGCCATAGATGTCTCAAGTTGAGGAAGTGTGCAATTGGCATACTGACTGCCGGAATGTCTACCAGAGCTGTTGCCAGAGAATTTAACGTTAATTTCTTTACCATAAGCCGCATCCAATGTCGTTTTAGAGAATTTGGCAGTACATCCAACCGGCCTCATATCCGCAGAACACGTACCACGCCAGCACTGGCCCTCAACATCGGGCTTCTTCACCTGTGGGATCATCTGAGACCAGCCACCCGGACAGCTGATAAAACTGCGGATTTTCACAACCGAAGAGTTTCTGCACAAACGGTCAGAAAACGTCTCAGGGAAGCTCATCGTCCTCACCAGGGTCTTCACCTGACTGCAGTTCTGCGTCGTAACCGTCTTCACTGGGCAAATGCACACCTTCGATGGAACACGCTGTAGAAGTGTGCTCTTTGCGGATGAATCCCGGTTTTAACTGTACCGGGCAGATAGCGTGTATGGCGTAGTGTGGGCGAGCGGTTTGTCAACGTTATGAACAGAGTGGCGCATGGTGGTGGTGGGGTTATGGTATGGGTATAAGCTATGGACAACAACCACAATTGCATTTCTCGATGGCATTTTGAATGTACAGAGATAAGGAGATCCTGAGGCCCTTAGCTGTGACATTAATTCACCGCCATCACCTCACGTTTCAGCATGATAATACACGGCCCCATGTCGCAAGGATCTGTACACAATTCCTGGAAGCTGAAAATGTCCTAGTTCTTCCATAGCCTGCAAGCTCACTAGACATGTCACCCATTGAGCATGTTTGGGATGTTCTGGATTGATGTGTACGACAGCGTGTTCCAGTTCCCGCCACACTCCAGCAACTTCGCACAGCCATTAAGGAGGAGTGGGACAACATTCCACAATCAACAGCCTGATCAACTCCATGCAAAGGAGGTGTTGCGCTGCATGAGGCAAAGGGTGGTCACACCAGATACTGACTGGTTTTCTGATCCACACCCCTACTTCTTTTTAAAAAGGTATCTGTGACCAACCGTGGCCTCCAACTGCTCTTAAATGCTAGTAACACTAAATGCATGCTCTTCAACCGATCGCTGCCCGCACCTGCCCAGCATCACTACTCTGGACGGTTCTGACTTAGAATATGTGGACAACTATAAATACCTAGGTGTCTGGCTAGACTGTAAACTCTCCTTCCAGGCTCACATTAAACATCTCCAATCCAAAATGAAATCAAGAATCGGCTTCCTATTTCGCATCAAAGCCTCCTTCACTCATGCTGCCAAACATTCCCTCGTAAAACGGACTATCCTACCAATACTCGACTTCGGCGATGTCATTTACAAAACAGCCTCCAACACTCTACTAGCAAATTGGATGCAGTCTATCACAGTGCCATCCGTTAGCTGGTCCTTGCTAAATATGTCGCCGCCAAACCCACTGGCTCCAGGTCATCTAGAAGTCTTTGCTAGGTAAAGCGCCGCCTTATCTCAGCTCACTGGTCACCATAGCAACACCATCCCATAGCACGCGCTCCAGCAGGTATATTTCACTGGTCACCCCCAAAGCCAACGCCTCCTTTGGCCGCCTTTCCTTCCAGTTCTCTGCTGCCAATGACTGGAACAAATTGCAAAAATCACTGAAGTTGGAGACATATCTCCCTCACTAACTTCAAGCATCGGCTGTCAGAGCAGCTTACCGATCGCTGCAGCTGTACACAGCCCATCTGTAAATAGCCCATCCAACTACCTCATTCCCATATTTGTTTTTCTGCACACCAGTATTTCTACTTGCACATCTATCACTCCAGTGTTAATTGCTATATTGTAATTACTTCGCCACCATTGGCCCATTTATTGCCTTACCTCCTTACTTCATTTGCACACTGTATACAGATTTTTCTATTGTGTTATTGACTGTACGTTTGTTTATTCCATGTGTAACTCTGTGTTGTTTGTGTCACACTGCTTTGCTTTATCTTGGCCAAATTGCTTTATTCCCATTTGTAAATGAGAACTTGTTCTCAACTGGCCTACCTGGTTAAAAAAAAAAAAAAAAATGCTTTATTCCCAGTCATGTGATATCCATAAATTAGGGCCCAATGAATTTATTTCAATGGACTTACTTCCTTATATGACATGTAACTCAGTAAACTCTTCGAAATTGTTGCATGTTGCTTTAATTTTTGATCAGCATAGTTTGAAAATTCGAACACATTTTATGGAATATTGATTTTGTGTTTCTGAATGATGTACCATGCTGCATTGTTGACAACATCACCCAGCAGCGCAGATTACTGTTCTATTTGATAAGGACGCTCCTCCCTCGTCGCTTTTGGCCGTTCACGTCACGGGCCATATCCCAGTGCACCGCCGCTCAGGTTGATATAAGAGCCAATTTATACTTGATCTGTGAGGTGGTCGGAGCAGCCATATGGATGGTGTGACGCAATAGCGGAGCCTCCAGAGCCACACAGATGCCAATTTGAGCGCTGTACCGCATCGCAGTGCGCCTCTAAAATGTTGTAACAATGCGGAGGGCTCTGTATAGTTCAACATTGACGTGACAAGCGGACTGGTTAACCGTAGATGGGGGTGGGAGGTCCTGTATAAACACAAACTCACTTCCATGTCAACTTCCTTCACAACAGCTCATCATTTCACAACAGAAACATGAATGCCCTATCACAGTAAATACTGCACAGCCAATGCCAGATAGCCCGTGTAGCTCCTTTAACTCCCTCTGACCTCTGCAACGTTGCATTGCTCCCTTTTAAAAATAATAGCCAACTTGTTGAACTCAGCTAACTAGCTATGTTAAAATCGTGTTAACTAGCCAGAGGAATGTTGTTGGCAAGCATATGTTCAGTAGTAGCTAGCCGGCCATCTACAATTTAGTTAGTTGAAGTTGAAAGGTTGAGCAATATGATTTCACTAACGTTACCAGTAGCTAATTAGGTTCTAAACGATTTGATCAAATAAAACGCCTACGATGACTGCGAAAGCTACATAGTTCGCCGAGTAACTGTCAAGACAACTTTGTATTATTGATAACTAACTAGCTAGCGTCATCTCGTGGCTAGGCTATTTGCTAGCTAGCCTGTTAGCTTAACTAGATACTTGTTCATCCACCTTCACTTCAGAACAAGCCCGTGTAGTCTAGTGATCCTAAATATACTGGTTATTCTATCGGTGGTGATACTTTGCCCTCTTGAAATTCAACAACTAAATGTATCAATTACAGCCAACTATTTATTAAATGTTTGTTTCTCTATAGAGCTCTAGCTAGGTACGTTAGCTAGCTGGATAACTAGCCAACTTTCTGGAAAACCTCAGTCATGTCCTGTTAGCTAGCATTAGCCAATTAGCTAGCTGCAAGGAGAACATCATCGCATAGGAAAGAACAGATTGTAAACAGAAAAATACCGTACCATCGTACAAATCGAGGCGATCTTTCGGACTGTCATCAGTATTTCCATCCGTCTTTTTCCATATTATTGGACCGAAACCCAATTTTAAAACGTTGACAGCCGCTATGGCTGTGGGAGTTCCGGGGAGACCTTGCTCCGTCCAGTTTGGGGATGAGGGAGTGTCGCTGGCTGGTTGATGCACCGTGCACTGCTCCCCAGACATACACTGTTTACTCATAGGCCAGTTTCTGGGCTCAGCAATTAGGAGGCGAAAACGAGGCTCGCAGATTAAAGTGGATGGATTATAATTGACCGGTCGTCGCGCAAATAATAAATTATAGCAAACTAAATTGTAGTTTAGCCTACCACTGCATGGTCACAAAGAACAGAGGCAACCCGTCAAAAATGTGGAAATGGTTGGTTGAACTAAATTACTCTGTAGGCCTATTTCCTAAAATAGTTTGTTTTTAGCCTTCAATTCCAACAATTGATTCAGTTTACTCATTGAAACCTATTTGACTGTCTTGAAATGTAGGCTAATAACTTGAGGAAAAGACCCCCAGGAATGATATCATATGCACCATTATGCTTGCCTATCCTAAACAGATAAAATGTCCAGATGCTAACAGGTCAGCGATTTGTAGGGGTTGTGCTGTCAGCAAATCTATGCTAGGCTACTCATTCACGCCCCATTCTCTCATCCCACCCCGGTTTGTCTGACTCTTCTCTCACTTGACTAACAACTGCTGCGGGCTCGGGAAGTGGCGGGATTGACTTGTCTGCCCTTCGTGGTTTATATGACTGTTCGGTGCTCTGTCTCTATTTATCCTATGTGAAATAACGGTTCCAAAGATACAATCTACAATCGGATAGCCTAACGGTCTAGGACCATGGGCGCCAAAAGAAACTCGACTATGTCAATTTGTTTAGCACTCAATGCAAGGGATCTTCAAACGGTAGGCATGATTGTTTCGAAGTAGCAGCCAGAGGAGACTATTATAATTTTTGTTCTTATCGAGATCGGGTGCATCGAGAGACAGTGGAATATTTTAGCAGTTGGGGGGGACGAGGAGAAAGAGGAACGGCATTCCCAGACTGGACTCACAAGGGGCTTCTAAATGCGTCTTCTTGTCGACCCACCGAGAACAATGAATAGTGGTTCTAGCAACTTTCTGCTAGTTCCAATACCGGAGTATCCCATTCTAGACTGCGTGCCCAACAAAAACGTCAAGATTGTGGTTTTGGGAGCGAGCAACGTCGGGAAAACAGGTAGGGGACATGGTTAATAACTTTTTGAGAAGTGCGCTGTAGCGCACTGTTGGAATCTGAAACCAAGAATCAATGTGAAAGTTTGTGTGTATATATAAATAAAGTTATCCATTTTAGGCCTATAAGTAATTTTCCTATGCAAATAGAGAATGAAGGCTAGAATGAAAATAATTAATTTGCATTAGTTTGTCAAACGGATTGGCTACAAATCCTTTTATTATGCAGACAATCCATGTCGATTTTTAAACAAATTGTACCTATTCAAATTTCCACCTATCACTTCAATCAGGGGTGTGAAACTCATTCCATGGAGGGTCTGTTGTCTGCGGGTGTTTTTTCATTTCTTTTTTTCATTTCAATTAAAAACTAGACAACCAGGTGAGGGGAGTTCTTTACACATTAGTGAACTTAATTCATCAATCAAGTACAAGGGAGGAGCGAAAACCCGCAGCCACTTGGCCCTCCATGGAATGAGTTTGACACAAGTGACTTAGATATTGTATTCGGCTATGTCTGTACTCTGTAGGACAGGCCTCTAGGCTACACACTGTCTGGTGTGCCAGTTGGATAACTTGTGGTAAACAGTGTCACCAGCGATTCCCTATATAGTGCACTACAATTGACCAGGGCCCATAGTGCACTACTTTTAACTAAACCCCTATGTAGGGAATAGGGACAATTTGTGTCTGGATGCAGACAGACTAAAGGGAAGCTGGTCTATACCACCTAAGGAGCAGGCCATGTCAACTATGAAAGATATGTCGCCTGCAGTATTCTCTTATGTCAACAATGAAAGATATGTAGCCTGCAGTATTCTCTTATGTCAACAATGAAAGATATGTCGCCTGCAGCATTCTCTTATGTCAACAATGAAAGATATGTAGCCTGCAGTATTCTCTTATGTCAACAATGAAAGATATGTCGCCTGCAGCATTCTCGTATGTCAACAATGAAAGATATGTAGCCTGCAGTATTCTCTTATGTCAACAATGAAAGATATGTCGCCTGCAGCATTCTCGTATGTCAACAATGAAAGATATGTAGCCTGCAGTATTCTCTTATGTCAACAATGAAAGATATGTCGCCTGCAGCATTCTCGTATGTCAACAATGAAAGATATGTAGCCTGCAGTATTCTCTTATGTCAACAATGAAAGATATGTCGCCTGCAGTATTCTCTTATGTCAACAATGAAAGATATGTAGCCTGCAGCATTCTCTTATGTCAACAATGAAAGATATGTCGCCTGCAGTATTCTCTTATGTCAACAATGAAAGATATGTCGCCTGCAGTATTCTCTTATGTCAACAATGAAAGATATGTCGCCTGCAGTATTCTCTTATGTCAACAATGAAAGATATGTCGCCTGCAGTATTCTTCTCAAGGTGTTACTCACTGGAGCTAATTCATCTCGTTGTTTTGTTCACAGCTTTGATTGTCAGGTTTCTGACCAAGAGGTTCATTGGGGACTATGAGGCAAACACAGGTAGGATTTGTATCATTCTCAAAGTGCACACTCATATAATATCTGTCATTTCACATTGTAAAAATGTTGAAATAGCCACACAACAGTTTACTATATCCTCCTGTGTTTAAAAACAACCAGTCAGTACAAGGCATCCTAATGTGTTGCATCATCATTAATTTCTTGCATATCTATCCATCATGCGCATTGCTAATCTCTGTTTTCCAGGGGCCCTTTACTCCAGAAAGATCAATCTAGATGGAGAACAGGTCTCACTGCAGGTTCAGGACACACCCTGTGTCTCTCTACAGGTAGGTCTCTCTCTCTCTCTCTCTCTCTCTCTCTCTCTCTCTCTCTAAGCACATAATGAAGTGTCCCAAAATGGCACCCGATTCTCTATACAGTGCAATACTTTTCTCCAGATTCTTATGTGCACCGGTCAGAAGAAGTGCACTACAATGGGATTAGGGTATCATTTGGAACGCCTCGGTGTCTCTAGTCTAAAGGTAACTGCTGCTCCTCGCTACAGCCTAGGGGTCTATCTAACCAGACGTGGGGTCAAATACTTTCAAATGTCAAATACTTTAAATTACATGCCAAGTCTCCCTTGGGATAGAGGTCTTCTAACCTCCTTCTTTAGGATGTTCTCACACAGACAGCACTTTGACTATTCCATTGTATTGGTTCAATCGCAAAAAGTATTTGACATACAGTAGCCTATGTATGTATTTGACACAGGTCTGGATATAACAAGTGGAAACATCTCCTCATTTTCCATTCTTCATTATCAGTAAGAATATATCATGTTACAGTAGACCAGGGCCCCTATAAAGCCTCTGAGTAGAGTGCTGATCTAGGATCAGTTACACCCTTTTAGATCACAATGAATGAGATTATATGGGCAGGTTAGGACCTGATCAGCACTCCTATTTTGAGACCCTTTGTGGACATGAGCCTACATCCAGTACCGGGGCATATCCCAGTCATTTTTCTCTACTCTGTAGTGGCTGTGAAGAGTTCAGTGACTCCCTAAGGGAGTCTCCCATTCATTTATCAAACTCACTTTGAAAACTAACCACCTGTTCAAAGGCCTGGTTTTGTAAACAAACTACAATCTGAGGTAAAGAGGGCGTTCTGTCTGTCTTCTCCATAATCTCCGAATAATAACCATAAGCAGGCTTCTCACAATAACACTAATAAATAGGCTAGTGTAGGAGGGCAGATGAAAGCATCACTGTCTACATCAGTCTGTACCAGTGGGTTTTGAGTATTAGAGACAGACAGATGTGACATGCTCTATTTCCTCCCCCCCTCCCCCCCAGGACGATGCAGAGGGACTATATTGTCAGGAGCAGATCAACAGGTCTATCTACTGGGCGGATGGATACGTCCTGGTGTTCTCCATCACCGACCACAGCAGTTATAGAACCATACAGCCTCTCTACCAGCACGTCAGACGCATCCACCCTGCAGGGAACATACCTGTTATACTGGTGGGTTTGACTGTTATATTACAGGAGATTGATGTTTTTATCATTATTTAAGTCTCCAGGTATGTCCTTGTCATACTGGTGTCTAAATAGATAACCTTTTTTCAGGAAGTATTTCTGGATGTTGCCTTTATTAACATTTCTCTAATCCTTCTCTCCTCTCCTCACAGGTAGGCAACAAGAGCGACCTCCTCCGTGCCCGCCAGGTGCCGGCTGACGAGGGCGAGACGTTAGCAGCCTCTCTGGGTGGGCCATACTTTGAGGCGTCTGCCAGGGAGAACCACGATGGGGTCCACGCCGCCTTCCTGCACCTCTGTGGCGAGGTGAGCCGGGCACTGGGCGGGGTTAACGGGGAGAAAAGGAGAGGGGGACTGCACCTGGCCCGGCCCAAGTCCCCCAACATGCAGGAGCTGAAGAGGAGATTTCGACAGGTGCTGTCCTCTAAGGGAAAGTCTTCCACTAACACCTTGTGATGACGATGGGATTTTTTTATTTTTTTCTACATGTTCTGGTTCTGTAATTGGAATTCTGGATTGAGCCCAGTTGACTCTCCTGTGATGTCGTTGTATGATAATGAATGGAACAATTTTTTCAAATGGAGCATTTCATTGGAACAGCGAGAAGAGGGAAACAACGGTTATTGTATTTCTTTGCATTGGAATGGAACATTAAGATAGAGGTTCCCCTTGTGGAAGGAATGGCACAGAGACAGCAAGGCCCAAGACTTCCAACAAAACAGTGTGCTATGAGGCTTTTGACATCACATACCATTCTGACAATCTAACAAATGGTGACAGAGGAGCCTGAAATACTGACTTTGACTGACAGGCCTAACGGACCAATCATAGGCTACTCTGAGATCTGAGCTGTCACGCACTAGCCTACTCTTCTTGCTTCTGATACATTTGTATTGAATGAATGTCATCTGAAAATGTACTGTACCCAGAAGCAAAACAAACCGATGTTTGCATCCCCAATGGCACCCCATTCCCAATTTAGTGCACTACCTTCAACCAGGGTCAAGTAGTGCACTATGTAGGGAATAGGGTGCGTTTGAGACGCATATATTTTGAAAATGGAAAAACATGGATAGGCCATGGTTAATTAAATGTTTATTTAGCAATTACATGTCCTTGACATTTAAATATGATCTGTTTTATAGCAGACTTTTATCCAAAGAGACTTAGTCATGCATACATACATTTTTACCTATGGGTGGTCCCGGGAATCGAACCCACAACCCTGGCGTTACAAGCCTCATGCTCTACCTGCTGAGCTACAGAGGACCATCCTGGTCTGTACTTATCTGAACCAACCTGATTCCATCTGAACAGTCTCTAACCACAGATATAGGATCAGTTTACCCTACCATTAGCACTAGCATGAACATAGATCAGAGCTTATAGGGGGAACTTCAGACAAACCTCTGTCAGGCCTAGGGTCACTGCTTGCAAAAGTCTGCTAACTTTTCCTACATTTCTGGGTTTACCAGAAATCCTGGTTGGAACTTTCCTGGAATCGGGAGGGAATAAGCAGTATTTCTGGAAACCCAGGGTATTGGGGGGGGAAGTTGCTGTAATTTTGCCACCCTAGTCAGGACCCTTTAGAGCAACATGTACAGGCTCCATTTGGGACGGATATATCTTTTTAATAAGAGACCAGAGAGGAAGAGACATGGGCTGTGTTCCGATTGGCACCCTATTTCCTATATAGTGCACTACCCACAGAGCTCTGGTAAAATGTAGTGCACTATATAAGGGAGGCATTTGGGACACACATTGGAGAGACATGTCAAATCGGAGTTCTCATGACCTTTCACCTCTATCTGCTGTG
This sequence comes from Salvelinus fontinalis, assembly GCF_029448725.1. Lineage (NCBI taxonomy): Eukaryota > Metazoa > Chordata > Actinopteri > Salmoniformes > Salmonidae > Salvelinus > Salvelinus fontinalis. The sequence goes on along the minus strand of NC_074700.1, from coordinate 24,982,405 downwards.
TCAGAGTTTTGTGGAACACACCAGAGGTTAGGGAGCGCCCAGTTCCCCCAGACTCGCACGGATACACAGACACACGCACGGACACACACAAGGACGCCTGGGGCACAGAGTCAGGGTCAGGGTTACTGTGGCACAGTGTTCCCGATAACGACACATTCCTCAGCATCTGGAATTTGTTTCTGTGAATCTGGTCGTTGGCCCCCAACCACCTCCATAGAGAAACACACACAACGACCTTTTAACCTCTGACCTTTGACCTATAAAATGAATCAGTGTGTCTCAGTAGAAGGATTCATTTCACTATAGTGGCTGAGTATTGCTTTGCTGGGTCATGTTCATTAGGGACAAAACGGACAAAACGAACAAGGAGGGACTACCTGGACTTGTCCAATAAGAAACACTTTTCTTTTCTTTTTCTCTGCAAAGTGTTTTAAACCGTTTTCCTGTGAGTGCTCTATTTAACACGACCGAGATGTTTGAGATGTAGTTTAGAAATGCTAATAAAGAAGTTTGAACTTGTTTTGAAGTCAGAAATGAGAGAGAATTGACCTCATTCTTCAACCATTTTAATTTCCTTCTCTTCCTGTCTCTCAGCAACACACACACACACACACACACACAGCCATTATAAAGACCCTCTTCCGATATGCCCCTGGCACCGGAGCCCTCATTCCAGCTATCCTCCCAGAGCCAACAGTCAGCCCCCACTGTAATACCACAGCGTGACTTACCAACCAATAATGACACATATGTTACACAAACACTTAGTATTTAAGGTTTTATCACAAATGGCACCATATTCCATATATACTGCACTACTATGGGCCCATGTGGTCAAAAGTAACACACTATATCCAGAATAGGCTCTGTTAAAAGTAGTGCACTATGTAGGACATAGGGTGCCATTTGGGACTCAAACGTACCCTTATTTCCCTCCAAGTGTGTCTGAATACCTACCAGATGAGCCAGACAGTAGCAACATGGCCCCGGCCCACCATAGAAGAAGAGCTCTGACAGTAGCAACATGTACCCAGCTCACCACAGAAGAAGAGCTCTGAACACAGCTCTCTGCAAGTCTTGTATTATCTCATAATTTTATCTCAGAGTATCTTCCTGAGGGCTCACACAGCACAGAGGGCCAAATCTGTCATGGAGGACTAACTGTTCCTCTATTATTAGTTGGCCTTGGTCCACAGTGGAAGACACACACACACACAAAGATAAGGAATGAATGGGAATCTGTGAAAGCCTCTGGTTACAAGTTCCCACATTAGCAGAAACACACTTGCCTGTCTTGCATGCATAAATACACACAGATGGTTCACAAGAACACACACACACACACACACATCCCGAAGGCTCACTATTGAATGATGAACATAAACCCTCCTTCTGCCCCCTTTCTTTCTCTTACACACACAGACACATAGCTTCACACAGACACGCACACTGCTGTCTGTCTGTCTCGTTCCCTCTCTGAGCTCCAATGTACCTGGGAAGTTGAATGGCTTCCATATGCTGTTTTACTAGGACCACGGGAGGAATCTGGTGTGTGTATGAGTTAGTGGAGATTGTTTTACTAGGACCACGGGAGGAATCATTCTGGTGTGTGTATGAGTTAGTGGAGATTGTTTTACTAGGACCACGGGAGGAATCATTCTGGTGTGTGTATGAGTTAGTGGAGATTGTTTTACTAGGACCACGGGAGGAATCTGGTGTGTGTATGAGTTAGTGGAGATTGTTTTACTAGGACCATGGGAGGAATCATTCTGGTGTGTGTATGAGTTAGTGGAGATTGTTTTACTAGGACCACGGGAGGAATCATTCTGGTGTGTGTATGAGTTAGTGGAGATTGTTTTACTAGGACCACGGGAGGAATCATTCTGGTGTGTGTATGAGTTAGTGGAGATTGTTTTACTAGGACCACGGGAGGAATCATTCTGGTGTGTGTATGAGTTAGTGGAGATTGTTTTACTAGGACCACGGGAGGAATCATTCTGGTGTGTGTATGAGTTAGTGGAGATTGTTTTACTAGGACCACGGGAGGAATCATTCTGGTGTGTGTATGAGTTAGTGGAGATTGTTTTACTAGGACCACGGGAGGAATCTGGTGTGTGTATGAGTTAGTGGAGATTGTTTTACTAGGACCATGGGAGGAATCATTCTGGTGTGTGTATGAGTTAGTGGAGATTGTTTTACTAGGACCACGGGAGGATTCTGGTGTGTGTATGAGTTGGTGGAGATTTGCCACATTTGTGAATTTTTCCACGTCAACTCTGTTGATCTTTCCCTTCCTTGTTTTTCACGGTGCGTGCGTGTGTGTGTGTGTGTGTGTGTGTGTGTGTGTGTGTGTGTGTGTGTGTGTGTGTGTGTGTGTGTGTGTGAATGTAACAGTCTATGACATGGCCTGATGATGGATACAGTCCTGTTTGTTGTTGAATTCCTCTTGGGACTGCAGTGGAACTGGTGCTGTCGCCTAGGGCCTCATCTGGGAGGCTTGGTTGCAATAGTACCAATAAGAAAAGATTACTGAAATGGTACAACAATAAGCTACAGTTTGCCAATGTATTCACTGACTAAAATATTCAATAAAGGGCTGATAAAGATAATTTGTATCCCCACAAATGATTTCAAAACATGACAAATAAAAAGCTATTCATAATTTTCTGTCAAGCATCTCAAAGAGGGTGTGTCCATGTGTGGGATAACGACCTTCACCTTCCCTATACCGCAATAAGCAGTTATTGATGATCTCCTCTATCATCTTCCACTGGACAACTCTCTCCTGTCCTTCACCACCATCGCTGACAACATAGCCAATGAGATCACTCCCGTTGACAGATTAACCAATGAGATCATTCTCCTTGACAGATGAAATTGATAACTTCCTGTCTTCTGATAATGGGCCTCGCCCTCCCTTGGGGTAGAATCTGCCCCACAGATCCATGATCAGATTACCCTCTGAATCTAACCATCAGAGGGAGAGCTTCCCACTTCCTCCTATTCCTCTTGACCTGTAAACTAGCATCTCTAGTATGTCTCTATCACTGTGAAAGCAGGATAGTTGTGAGAGAGCTCATCAATAAAATGTGATGAATATGGGAAGTCTCGTTATGAGAGGGATTAGAACGTGGAACATGGAACGTGGAATGTGTTCTAAAGGAATGTGTTGCTGTACATGGAACAGCTGTTGGTCTCGTGTGTGTGGTAGGTGTGTGTGTGTGTGTGTGTGTGTGTGTGTGTGTGTGTGTGTGTGTGTGTGTGTGTGTGTGTGTGTGTGTGTGTGTGTGTGTGTGTGTGTGTGTGTGTGTGTGTTAGAGAGGGCGAGGTTGTCAGCGCCTCTCGTTATCAGATTAGGCAGGATGTGGTGGTTTGGAGACCGGGAGAACACTCAACCAGACAATAACCTCCTGGGATGAGTGGAGGGGGTGGATGAGGAGGAGAAAGAGAGAGAAGAGGATAGAGAGGAGGAAGAGAGCGAGAGATAGAGAGAGATAGAGAGAGAGAGAGAGGAGATAGATAGAGTGAGGGGGCAAGGGAGAAAGAGAATAACCTCCTGGGATGAGAGAAACTGGGATGAGGGGGGAGGGGATGGAGAGCAGGAAGCTGGACTTCACCAAAGAAATCAGAAATACAGACATTTTCATCCTACAAGGAACATGGTATAGAGGATATGGACCCACTGGTTGCCCTCTAGGTTACAGAGAGCTGGTAGTCCCATCCACCAAACAACCAGGTGTGAAACAGGGAAGGGACTCAGGGGGTATGCTCATTTATTATAGAGCAGACCTATTAAATTCATCAAAACAGGAACATTTTACATTCGGCTATAAATTAGTAAGCAAATGATCTCAACAGAGAAAAATGTCCTCCTGTGCGTTACCTATATCCCCCCACTAGAATCCCCATACTTTAATGAAGACAGCTTCTCCATCCTGTAGAGGGAAATCAACAATTTCCAGGCCCAGGGACATGTACTAGTCTGTGGCGACCTAAATGCCAGAACTGGACAAGAACCTGACACCCTCAGCACACAGGGGTCAAACACCTACCTGGGGGTGACAGCATTCCCTCCCCCATATGCCCCCCTAGACACAACTACAACAACATAACCAACAAAAACGGGTCACAACTCCCGCAGCTCTGTCCCATGCTGGGTATGTACATAGTTAATGGTAGGCTTCGAGGGGACTCCTATGGTAGGTACACCTATAGCTCATCTCTTTTGCAGTATTACTGTAGACTACTTTATCACTGACCTCAACCCAGAGTCTCTCAGAGCGTTCACAGTCAGCCCACTGACACCCCTATCAGACCACAGCAAAATCACACTCTACTTGAACAGAGCAATACTCAGTCATGAGGCATCAAAGCCAAAGGAGCTGAATAATATTAAGAAATAGATATAGATGGAAGGAAAGTAGTGTGGAAATCTACTAAAAAACATTTAGGCAACAACAAATGTAATCCTTTTTAGACAACTTCCTGGACAAAACGTTCCCACTGTAATAGTGAAGGTGAAAACTTGGCCATAGAAAACCTAAACAGTACATTTGACCTCTCAACTTCCCTATCAAATCAAACAAATTCAAACAGAAAACTGAAGACAATTAACAACAATGACAAATGGTTTGATGAAGAATGCAAAAACCTAAGAAAGAAATTGAGAAACCTATCCAACCAAATACATTGGATAGACACAGAAAACCTGAGTCTACACCTTCACTCTGGTGAATCACTAAAACAATACAAAAATAACTACGGAAAAAGAAGGAACAGCACGTCAGAAATCAGCTCAAGGTAATTGAAGAATCAATAGACTCTAACCACTTCTAGGACATTGGAAAACTCTAAACAAACAACAACATGAGTTATCTATCCAAAATAGAGATGTATGGGTAAACCACTTCTCCAATCTTTTTGGCCCTATAACAAAGAACAAACAGCAAAAACATAAACATAATCAAATACAAATCTTAGAATCAACTATTAAAGACTACCAGAACCCACTGGATTCTCCAATTACATTGAATGAACTACAGGACAAAATACAAACTCTCCAACTTAAAAAGGTCTGTGGTGTTGATGGTATCCTCAATGAAATGATAAAATATACAGACAACAAATTCCAATTGGCTATACTTAAACTCTTTAACATCATCCTTAGCTCTGGCATCTTCCCCAATATTTGGAACCAAGGACTGATAACCTCAATCCAAAAGTGGAGACAAATTTGACCCCAATAACTACCGTGGGATATGCATCAACAGTAACTTTGGGAAAATCCTCTCCATTATCATTAAGAGCAGATTCATACATTTCCTCAGTGAAAACAATGTACTGAGCAAATGTCAAATCGCCTTTTTACCAATTTACTATACGACAGACCACGTATTCACCCTGCACACCCTAATTGACAAAAACACAGACAAACCAAAACAGTGGCAAAGTCTTCTCATGCTTTGTTGATTTAAATAAAGCTTTTGACTCAATTTGGCATGAGGGTCTGCTATCCATATTGATGGAAGGTGGTGTTGGGGAAAAAACATACAACATTATAAAATCCATGTACACAAACAACAAGTGTGTGGTTAAAATTGGCTAAAAACACACATTTCTTTCCACAGGGCTGTGGGGTGAGACAGGGATGCAGCTTAAGCCCCACCCTCTTCAACATGTATATCAACGAATTGGCGCGGGCACTAGAACAGTCTACAGCACCCGGCCTCACCCTACTAGAATCTGAAGTCAAATGTCTATTGTTTGCTGATGATCTGGTGCTTCTGTCCTCAACCAAGGAGGGCCTACAGCAGCACCTAGGTATTCTGTACAGATTCTGTCAGATCTGGGCACTGACAGTAAATCTTAGTAAAATATGAGATAATAATGGTGTTCCAAAAAAGGTCCAGTTGCCAGGACCACAAATACAAATTCCATCTAGACACCATTGCCCTAGAGCACACAAAAAACTAGAAGGGCATTCTATGCCATCAAAAGGAGCATACAATTCGACATACCAATTAGGATCTGGCTAAAAATACATGAATAAGTTATAGAACCCATTGCCCTTTATGGTTGTGCGGTCCGTTCACCAACCAAGAATTCACAAAATGGGACAAACACCAAATTGAGACTCTGCATGCAAATTATACAAAAATATCCAGAATTAGGCTGATACCCAGATATGCCACCAGGGGTCTTTTCATAGTCCCCAAATCCAGAACAAATTCAAGAAAACGTACAGTGTTAAATAGAGCTGTTATTGCATGGAACTTCCTTCCATCTCATTTTGCTCAAATAAACAGCAAACCTGGTTTCAAAAAACAGTTAAGCAACACCTCGCGGCACAACGCCTCTCCCCTATTTGACCTAGATAGTGTGTGTGTGCATTGATATGTAGGCTAGGTGTGCCTTTTTAAACATTTATGTAGTTCTGTCCTTGAGCTGTTCTTGTCTGATGATGTTCTGTATTATGTCATTCTGTATTATGTTTCATGTTTTTTGTGGACCCCAGGAAGAGTAGCTGCTGCTTTTGCAACAGCTAATGGGGATCCTAATAAAATACCAAAACACCAATACCCGCTAATTATCAAAATCCACCAAAGAAAAAAGAGCTGTTAAATTCTACAACCACCTAAAATTAAGCAATTCCAAAACCTTCCATAACAAAGCCATCACCTTCAGAGAGATGAACCTGGAGAAGAGTCCCCTAAGTAAGCTGGTTCTGGGGCTCTGTTCACAAACACAAACAGACCCCACAGAGCAACACAATTATACTCAACCAAATCATTAGAAAACAAAAAGATAATTACACATTGGAAAGAATTAACAAAAAAATCAAAACAAACTAGAATGCTATTTGGCCCTAAACAGAGAGTACACAGTGGCAGAATACCTGACCACTGTGACTGACCCAAACTTAAGCAAAGCTTTGACTTTGTACAGACTCAGTGAGTATAGCCTTGCTATTGAGAAAGTCCGCCGTCTGCAGACCTGACTCTCAAGAGAAGACAGGCTATGTGCACACTGCCCACAAAATGAGGTGGAAACTGAGCTGCACTTCCTAACCTCCTGCCAAATGTATGACCATATTAGAGACACATATTTCCCTCAGATTACACAGACCCAGAAAGAATTCAAAAACAAACCCAATTTTGATAAACTCCCATATCTACTGGGTGAAATACCACAGTGTGACATCACAGCAGCAAGATTTGTGACCTGTTGCCACAAGAAAAGGGCAACCAGTGAAGAACAAACACTATTGTAAATACAACCCATATATATTTTTTATTTATTTTCCCTTTTGTACTTTATTTGCAGATCGTTACAACACTGTATATAGACATAATATGACATTTGAAATGTCTTTATTCTTATGGAACTTCTGAGTGTAATGTTTATTGTTAATTTTATTGTTTATTTCACTTTTGTTTATTATCTACTTCACTTGCTTTGGCAATGTGTTTCACAGGCCAATATAGCCCTTAAATTGAATGTAATATATTAAGGGATTACATTGGGAAAGAGGCAGGGGAGGAGGGGAGGGAGAGAGAGAGAGAGGCCAGGGGAGAGGGTGAGTGAGAGAAAGGCCAGGTGAGGAGAGGAGGGGGAGAGAAAGGAGAGGGGGAGAGACCAGGGGAGAGAGATACAGGAGGGAGAGAGAAAGGCCAGGGGATAGGGGGAGAGGGGGGGTGAGAGAAAAGCCAGGTGAGGAGATGAGGGAGAGAAAAAGGCCAGGGGAAAGGAGGAGAGAGAGAGGCCAAGGGAGAGAGAGAGGCCAGGGGGGAGAGAGAGGGGAGAGAGAGGCCAGGGGAGAAAGATAAGGGAGAGAGAGAAAGGCCAGGGGAGAGGGGGAGAGGCCAGAGGAGAGAGAGAGAGGAGAAAGAGAGAGACCAGGGGAGAGAGATAAAGGAGGGAGAGAGAAAGGCCAGGGGATAGGGGGAGAGGGGGAGTGAGAGAAAAGCCAGGTGAGGAGATGAGGGAGAGAGAAAGGCCAGGGGAAAGGAGGAGAGAGAGAGGCCAAGTGAGAGAGAGAGGCCAGGGGAGACAGATAAGGGAGAGAGAGAAAGGCCAGGGGAGAGGGGGAGAGGCCAGGGGAGACAGATAAGGGAGAGAGAGAAAGGCCAGCGGAGAGGGGGAGAGGCCAGAGGAGAGAGATAAGGGAGAGAGAGAGGCCAGGGGAGAGAGATAAGGGAGAGAGAGGGGCCAGGGGAGACAGATAAGGGAGAGAGGGAGAGGCCAGGGGAGACAGATAAGGGAGAGAGAGAAAAGCCAGGGGAGAGGGGGAGAGGCCAGAGGAGAGAGATAAGGGAGAGAGAGAGGCCAGGGGAGACAGATAAGGGAGAGAGAGGGGCCAGGGGAGACAGATAAGGGAGAGAGGGAGAGGCCAGGGGAGACAGAAAAGGGAGAGAGGCCAGGGGAGACAGATAAGGGAGAGAGGCCAGGGGAGACAGATAAGGGAGAGAGGCCAGGGGAGACAGATAAGGGAGAGAGAGAGGCCAGGGGAGACAGATAAGGGAGAGAGAGAGAGGCCAGGGGAGAGAGGAATGAGCAGATATTAAGGGTGAGAGTGATGGGGTGGTGCAAGTGGGTGACAGAGAGCAGGGGAGAGTTGAAGACAGAAAACAAGAAAGAGAGAGAGGAGAGAGATGGAGTGAAAGGGTAGAGCAGCAGATGAGAGAGGGGTTAGAGTGAGAACAAGTGGAGAGAGAAAGAAGAAAGACAGAAAGAGAGACAGATGCAGGAAGTAGAAGTCATATCAGTGTGTCTGGTCTGGAAAGACCTCTGAGCGTGCCTGTCAAACTGACTGATGTATGAACACAGGCAGCCAACACTCACACACACAACACACACACACACACAACACACACACAACACACACACACACACAACACACACACACACACACACACACACAACACACAACACACACACACACACAACACACACACACACACACACACACACACACACACACACACACACACACACACACACACACACACACACCCAACACACACACACACAACACACAACACACACACACACACACACACACACACACACACACACACACACACACACACAACACAACACAACACAACACACACACAAACATCACTTTTCCCTACGAAGATGGGCTTTCATTTGAATCTGGGGTTTAGATAAGTGATAAAGGATCACAACATAGCAGGCAGTCAGTAAGCGGGTCTCATCCCAAGATGTCTGTCCACTGATTAAACCACTGTCTATAGACGGGTGGGTTGACATCGTCACGACAACGATGTGTGTTGTTGTGATTCTGAAAGGTCAGAATATATATATAGAATTGCTATAGCAACAATGACAAAAAGCTGCTGTGTGGTGAATCATAGACGGGTAGTTTCAGCTCTCGCCGTATCTTGTTCTTCATACCATCTCTTGTTACCATCTTTGAGTTATTTTGATTGATGTCACCTCTATGGCTAATAAGACTCAAATTAGCTAGCTAGCTGACAACTGTAAAGATGTATTTGATAGACAACAAGTGCTTATTGGGCAAATGTTTGTTTTCAATAAACATTTGCAGACGAAATACAGCCTAGTTTACATGTTGGTAATAATCTTTTGATTGTAAGCCAAACCTGTCTGTTTTGCCTCAATGTTGCGCACACATCGGTTTTGTTGGTACAAAAAGACCTGTCTATAAAACGTACAAATGTGAAATTAAACAAGTAAGGAGGAGGTCCCCATCTTCAGTTTCTTGGCAATTTCTCGCTTTGAATGGCTTTGAATTTCTCAGAACAAGAATAGACTGATGCGTTTCAGAAGAAAGTTCTTTGTTTCTGGCCATTTTGAGCCTGTAATCGAACCCACAAATGCTGATGCTCCAGATACTCTACTAGTCTAAAGAAAGACAGTTTTATTGCTTCTTTAATCAGAACAACAGTTTCCAGCTGTGCTAACATAATTGCAAAATGGTTTTCTAATGATCAATTAGCCTTTTAAAATTATAAACTTGGATTAGCTAACACAACGTGCCATTGGAACAGAGGAGTGATGGTTGCTGATAATGGGCCTCTGTACACCTATGTAGATATTCCATTAATCAAAGAATCTGCCGTTTCCAGCTTCAATAGTCATTTACAAAATGAACCATGTCTACACTGTACTTCTGATCAATTTGATGTTATTTTAATGGACAGAAAATGTGCTTTTCTTTCAAAAACAAGGACATTTCTAAAGTGACCCCAAACTTTTGAACGATAGTGTGTATTATATATATTTATATGATATATTTATATTATTATTATTTTAAACAGAACTTGCTGATGTTCAGTTATTATCTGGTTTGCTTCCTTATCTGGTGTGTGAGTGGAGTCTTATATACCGTACACACAATCTGTTTGAAGATAATGATTGAGAGACATGGACATATTTGCTTCTATGGGCTTATCTCCAAGTTCACTGTTTGCTGAGAAATCATTTGTAGTTCAGAGGCTCTAAATACAGGGAATTATGGGTTTAATGGAATGCTGGCCCATCCTCAACGTGTGTGTGTGTGTGTGTGTGTGTGTGTGTGTGTGTGTGTGTGTGTGTGTGTGTGTGTGTGTGTGTGTGTGTGTGTGTGTGTGTGTGTGTGTGTGTGTGTGTGTGTGTGTGTGTGTGTGTGTGTGTGTGTGTGTGTGTGTGTCTGTGCCTGTGTGCGTGCGTGCGTGCGTGCGTGCGTGCGTGCGTGCGTGCGTGTGTGCGTGTGTGTGTGTGTGTGTGTGCGTGTGTGTGTGTGTGTGTGTGTGTGTCTCTGTGCCTGTGTGTGTGTGTGTGTGTGTGTGTGTGTGTGTGTGTGTGTGTGTGTGTGTGTGTGTGTGTGTGTTTCATCAGTTGATTTATGATCCATGCATACTGTACCAATATACACACAGCTGACCGATTTCTCTGATACCACAGCACCACAGACAGTTGTCAGTATATGCACTGATCTAGGACCAGCTCAGCCTCCTAAACCGTTACCTTAACCATACACATATCACCGCAAAACTGAGTTCAAGTATTTCTATTTTGGGCCTCAAAACCTCAACCCAACCCTCGCCCCTACTAAGTCACAGTGAGTACACACACGCACGCACACAGACGCACACACACACACACACGCACGCACGCACGCACACAGACAAACACAGACACACACACGCACGCACACAGACAAACACAGACACACACACGCACGCACGCACACAGACACACACACACACGCACGCACGCACACAGACAAACACACGCACGCACGCACACGCACGCACGCACACAGACAAACACACACACACACACGCACGCACACACGCACGCACGCACGCACGCACGCACGCACACAGACACACACACACACACACACACACACACACACACACACACACACACACACACACACACACACACACACACACACACACACAGACACACACACTACTGAAAGATTGAAAGACATGGTGGATAGCCACTCGCCTTCTATTTAATGGATATCAATTAGAAACCATGATGTTTGATAATTTTGGTGGAATTAGTGGCGAGACACTGGACTGCTTCTAAATCAGTCTGTTTATATAAAGGGTCAATCCGGGATTTCAACATCCATTTTCAGACTTTTGAATTAATGATTTAGCCGTTGTTGTTTTTCCAATCCCAGATTGCCCCTCTAAAATCTCTTCCAGAGAACTCAACAAAACTCAACTCAACAATACTCAACTCAACAGTACTGAACTCAACAACAACTCAACAATACTCAACAACACTCAACAACACTCAACAACAACTCAACAACACTCAACAACAACTCAACAACACTCAACTCAACAATACTCAACCCAACAACACTCAACAACACTCAACTCAACAACACTCAACCCAACAACACTCAACAACAACTCAACAACACTCAACAACAACTCAACAACACTCAACAACACTCAACAACACTCAACACTCAACTCAACAACACTCAACAACACTCAACAACACTCAACTCAACAACACTCAACAACACTCAACAAAACTCAACTCAACAATACTCAACAGTACTCAACAACACTCAACTCAACAACAACTCAACAACACTTAACAACACTCAACTCAACAATACTCAACCCAACAACACTCAACAACACTCAACTCAACAATACTCAACTCAACAATACTCAACAACAACTCAACAACACTCAACAGTACTCAACAACACTCAACTCAACAACAACTCAACTCAACAGTACTCAACAACACTCAACTCAACAACACTCAACTCAACAATATTCAACAGTACTCAACAACACTCAACTCAACAACAACTCAACTCAACAGTACTCAACAACACTCAACTCAACAACACTCAACCCAACAACACTCAGCAACACTCAACTCAACAATACTCAACCCAACAACCCTCAACTCAACAACACTCAACTCAGCAATACTCAACCCAACAACACTCAACAACACTCGACAACACTCAACAACACTCGACAACACTCAACTCAACAATACTCAACTCAACAATACTCAACCCAACAATACTCAACAACACTCGACAACACTCAACAACACTCGACAACACTCAACAACACTCGACAACAACGCAACAACACTCAACTCAACAATACTCAACCCAACAACACTCAACAACACTCAACTCAACAACACTCAACAATACTCAACTCAACAACACTCAACTCAACAACACTCAACTCAACAATACTCAACCCAACAACACTCAACAACACTCGACAACAACGCAACAACACTCAACAACACTCAACAACACATAGGTGGAACGTGGCCGAGCTACTGGTGTTTGGTGGAACGTGGCCGAGCTACTGGTGTTTGATGGAACGTGCCGAGCTACTGGTGTTTGGTGGAACGTGGCCGAGCTACTGGTGTTTGTCACACCAGGAGACATCCCGAAAATCGGTCTTCTCATGAAAATGTCTGTAGCGTCCGAACGGTTTGGCCTACAAAATATGACCAATTTATGGAAAGATGAGACTCTCACGAAGACAATGGTGGTCTCTGGTTTGTTCTACGACCCCCACAAGCTCAACAGGACTCGTCTGAAGTGGGTAACGCTGATGTGACAACTTCTGTCTGTAGCGTCCGAACTGTTTGAGCTACAAACGAATATTACCCCAGTGTGGAAAGGGGAGACTCTCACCAACACAATAGTGTTCTCCGTTTCGCTCTATGACCGATGTTCCCTCTAAGCAGCAGGGTAGCCTAGTGGTTAGAGCGTTGGACTAGTAACCGAAAGGTTGCAAGTTCAAATTCCTGAGCTGACAAGGTACAAATCTGTCGTTCTGCCCCTGAACAGGCAGTTAACCCACTGTTCATAGGCCGTCATTGAAAATAAGAATTTGTTCTTAACTGACTTGCCTAGTTAAATAAAGGTAAAATAAATAAATAAATAAATAAAAAGCAGCTCCGCCGGGACTGCCGCACAGAAGAAATATCAGCCCACGCAGAGAAGCACTTCTCTCAACTTTCTAGAGTTTTCCCTGTTAGTTAACACTATGAACGTTTCCCTTTACTGTGGGAATTCTGATCGAATAAAAACAATATTAGCCACTTTCATTGCAACATACTGAAACAAAACAAACTATAAGAAGATTGGGTTGTAGGCAAAACGCATCGGAGTAGGATTCTATTACATTGGCAGGCAAATACTCTACACAGACCGGTGTGTCATTAACCAATCAGAGCTACAGTAGGCTATATGCAAATAGACCATTGCCATATAAGGATCTGTGCCATTCACTTTGAACTGGACAGTTTTTTTAAAATCATTTTTTAAATATATTTTTTGTGGTACTGTATACCGCCAATTTCGTTATATACAATTGGTAGTTACAGTCTTGTCCCATCGGTGCAACTCTCGTACGGACTCGGGAGAGGCAAAGGTCGAGAGCCATGCGTCCTCCCAATCATGACCCTGCTTCTTTGACACACTGCTCGCTTAACCCGGAAGCCAGCCGCACAAATGTGCGACAAGGAGTTGCTAGAGCTCAATGGGACAAGAACATCCCATCCCACCAAACCCTCTCCTAACCCGGACGACACTGGGCCAATTGTAAGCCACTTCATGAGTCTCTCGGTCGAGGCCGGCTGCAACACAGCCTGGGATCGAACCCGGGTCTGTAGTCACTCCTCAAGCACTGTGCTGTGCCACTCGGGAGGCCCGAACTGGACTGTTTTTACAGCATGAACAGTCGCGAGAAGATGCACTCGTTTTGAGATCAAAGCGAGAGCTAGATGTAGTGACGTGTACATTTTGTTCATATCCTTTGATAGGGAGTTATTAGCCCAGTTATAGACCATTTGTAGACAGCGATGGTGGAGTGATATCTAGTTAGTGAGTTATTAGCCCAGTTATAGACCATTTGTAGACAGCGATGGTGGAGTGATAACTAGTTAGTGAGTTATTAGCCCAGTTCCAGACCATTTGTAGACAGCGATGGTGGAGTGATATCTAGTTAGTGAGTTATTAGCCCAGTTATAGACCATTTGTAGACAGCTTCTGACAGGCAATATATAACAGGCAACATCCGCAATGAGCTAAAGGCTAGAGCTGCCGCTTTCAAGGAGCGGGACTCTAACCCGGAAGCTTATAAGAAATCCCGCTATAACCTCTGACGAACCATCAAACAGGCAAAACATCAATATAGAACTAAGATCGAATCGTACTACACCGGCTCTGACACTCGTTCAACACCACAGTGCCCTCAAAGCTCATCAATAAGCTAAGGACACTGGGACTAAACACCTCCCTCTGCAACTGGATCCTGGACTTCCTGAAGGGCCGCCCCCAGGTGGTAAGGGTAGGTAACAACACATCCGCCACGCTGATCCTCAACACAGGGACCCCTCAGGGGTGCTTAGTCCCCTCCTGTACTCCCTGTTCACTCATGACTGCACGGCCAGGCACAACTCCAACACCATCATTAAGTTTGCTGATGACACAACAGTGGTAGGCCTGATCACCGACAACGACGAGGCAGCATATAGGGAGGAGGTCAGAGACCAGGTCGTGTGGTGCCAGGACAACAACCTCTCCCTCAACGTGATCAAGACAAAGGAGATGATTGGGGACTACAGGAAAAGGAGGACCAAGCACACCCCCATTGTCATCGACGAAGCTGTAGTGGAGCAGGTTGAGAGTTTCAAGTTCCTTGGTGTCCACATCACCAACAAACTAGAATGGTCCAAACACACCAAGACAGTCGTGAAGAGGGCACAACAAAACCTGTTCCCCCTCAGGAGACTGAAAAGATTTGGCATGGGTCCTCAGATCCTCAAAAGGTTCTACAGCTGCACCATCGAGAGCATCTTGACTGGTTGCATCACTGCCTGGTATGGAAACTGCTTGGCCTTCAACCGCAAGGGTAGTGTGTACGGCCCAGTACATCAATGGGGCCAAGCTTCCTGCCATCCAAGACCTCTATACCAGGCGATGTCAGAGGAAGGCCTTACAAATTGTCAAAGACTCCAGCCACCCTGGTCATAGACTGTTCTCTCTGCTATCGCATGGCAAGCGGTACTGGAGCGACAAGTCTAGGTCCAAGAGGCTTCAAAACAGCTTCTACCCCCAAGACTTCTGAACATCTAATCTAAACAACATCCAATTAAGTAGCCTAGTTTTGTTGTTTGGCTGATTGAAGAGAACTAGGGACTATCACTCGCAGCCCATCTCTTCCAATAAATTGTAGAAAAGTAAGGGGCTTGTAAGTAAGCATTTCACTGTAGTCACTACATGTGACTAATAACATTTGATTTGATTTGATTTAATGTCAAGCCCTGCATGTTTTCTTTCTTCAAATGTCTCATGGAATGTAGTCCTACATTGAACACCACACATTGGCTGCTACTGTAGGCTGAACGATAGAACAGCTATTTCCATGTTAAAATGTTATGGGATGCATTTTCTCCATTGTTTTTAATGGTAGGCCACTCGGGTAGGGCTACATTGTGATCAAATAGCCACAGTAGCCTACTTTGCCACAGTTAAAACTAACTTTACATTTTTTTTTTTTTTTTACCTTTATTTAACTAGGCAAGTCAGTTAAGAACAAATTCTTATTTAAAATGACGGCCTACCGTCAAAACTAACTTAAAGTGGGTACAGACGAAATCATGAGCATTAATATGGAGTTGGTCTCCTCTTTGATGCTATAACAGCCTCCACTCTTCTGGGAAGGCTTTCCACTAGATGTTGAAACATTGCTGCGGAAACAGGCTTCCATTCAGCCACAAGAGCATTAGTGAAGTTGGGCACAGATGTTGGGCGATTAGGCCTGGCTCGCAGTCAGCGTTCCAATTAATCTCAAAGGTGTTCGATGGGGTTGAGGTCAGGGCTCTGTGCAGGCCAGTCAAGTTCTTCCATACCGTTCTCAACAAACCATTTATGTATGGACATCGCTTTGTGCATGGGGGCATTGTCATGCTGAAACAGGAAAGGGTCTTCCCCAAACTTTCTATAGGCTATAGTAAATCCCAAATTTATATATTTTTGGGGGGGACCTAAAGGGGTCCTAAAATTGAAACCTAAATGTTAAATGATCCATGGTATGACCATCTTAAAACAATTCCATATGCTAGTTTAGTAGTCCCTTATATGAAATGGCTTCATTGAGTATCTATCCACATATAGGACAAATTAAACGGCTTCACTGGACATACAAACATATTAAAAACTAATAGTCGATATGGTTGAAGGAGAGAGATATAGTACCCTTGCCACCCAGGAATGTTTATATGCAATTTATGTGAATTCAAGTATCCCTTAAAGTTCATTGCACACATAATGCATATGAACATATTGCCATTTTAGTGCATATTCTATAAAGAAGCATGTTGAAATATCAGTGATGTCATTTGCTGTGGAGTTCTGCAGCCGAGGCCAAAGTCATTTTCCTTCCTTAGAGACTGTATTATATCTCCATCTGACCTATCGTTTCCTCCCTCTTTCCCCTCTCTCCGCCTCTTTCCCTCTCTCCCCCTCTTTTCCCTCTCTCCCCCTCTTTTCCCCCTCTCCCCCCCTTTCCCTCTCTCCCCCTCTTTTCCCTCTCTCCCCCTTTTCCCTCTCTCCCCCTCCTTTCCCTCTCTCCCCCTCCTTTCCCTCTCTGCCCCTCTTTCCCTCTCTCCCCCTCTCTCCCCCTCTTTCCCTCTCTCCCCCTCTTTCCCTCTGTCCCCCTCTTTCCCTCTCTCCCCCTTTTCCCTCTCTCCCCCTCCTTTCTCTCTCTCCCCCTCCTTTCCCTCTCTCCCCCTCTTTCCCTCTCTCCCCCTCTTTCCCTCTCCCCCCCTTTCCCTCTCTCCCCCTCCTTTCCCTCTCTCCCCCTCCTTTCCCTCTCTCCCCCTCCTTTCCCTCTCTGCCCCTCTTTCCCTCTCTGCCCCTCTCTCCCCCTCTCCCCCTCTCTCCCCTCTCCCCCTCTCTCCCCCTCTTTCCCTCTCTCCCCCTCCTTTCCCTCTCTCCCCCCTTTCCCTCTCTCCCCCTCCTTTCCCTCTCTGCCGCTCTTTCCCTCTCTCCCCCTCTCTCCCCCTCTCCCCCTCTCTCCCCCTCTTTCCCTCTCTCCCCCTCTTTCCCTCTCTCCCCCTCCTTTCCCTCTCTCCCCCTCTTTCCCTCTCTCCCCCTCTCCCCCTCTCTCCCCCTCCTTTCCCTCTCTCCCCCTCTTTCCCTCTCTCCCCCTCTTTCCCTCTCCAAATAAAACAAACAGAGAGAGGGGGAAGAAAAGGATGAGGGAGGGGCTTGTTTACACGGTCGTTCAACCTCTCCTAAATGTTTTCCTTGGGGGAAGAGGCAGAACAGATCATTCTTTGACCGAGGTTCTTGTCATTGAAACGTCACTGCAAACAATTTGAACCGTTCATTGATACTAAATAAGTTTCCACGTGTTTTCATAGAGCACATTCTCTGAATGGATCATCACAATCATTACAATAACACGATAGCCTCTAAAGACTCTCTAATGTACATTCTGTGAATGGATCATCACAATCATTACAATAACACGATAGCCTCTAAAGACTCTCTAATGTACATTCTGTGATGATGAGTATGATTATAGTTGAATAATAATCATCCCCTTGAAGAGAGCCAGACTGGCATGTCAGGACACTGTGGGGAGATGTCCACATGGCCTCCTATTCCCTAGTAGGGCACTACCTCTGACCAGGGATCTTTTGGCCAGAAGTGCACTATAGGGAATATAGTGCCATCGGGACACAAGCAGTATGTAATTTGAAGGAGGAATCCCCCATGGTTGAATCTGTAGTACTATAACAGGATACTCCCCACATCTAGGAGTGGACATTCAACTCCCCCAATTCACTCCCGATTATAATGTAATGGGTGTGGGGGGCTAAGCTGGGCTGGGCTCTTCATGAGGCCATGAGAGAAGCCAGTCTATCTGCATCCTCAAATGACACCCTATTCCCTACATAGTGCACTACTTCTGACTAGAGCTCAATGGGTCCTAAAAGTAGTGCACTGTATAGGGAGCCATTTGGAACGAACACAGCCCTTGGCAGTCAGTCTCTCTACTAACATCTGGACCTGTTAGTGTTGGCAGACTACTGATGTTACTAATGTCAGGGAGGAGTGAGAGTGAGTGAGTGAGTGAGTGAGTGAGTGAGTGAGTGAGTGAGTGAGTGAGTGAGTGAGTGAGTGAGTGAGGGAGGGAGGGAGGGAGGGAGGGAGGGAGGGAGGGAGGGAGGGAGGGAGTGAGTGAGTGAGTGAGTGAGTGAGTGAGTGAGTGAGTGAGTGAGTGAGTGAGTGAGTGAGTGAGTGAGTGAGTGAGTGAGTGAGTGAGTGAGTGAGTGAGTGAGTGAGTGAGTGAGTGAGTGAGTGAGTGAGTGAGTGAGTGAGTGAGTGAGTGAGTGAGTGAGTGAGTGAGTGAGTGAGTGAGAGAGAGAGAGAGAGAGAGAGAGAGAGAGAGAGAAAGAGAGAAAGAGAGAGAGAGAGAGAGAGAGAGAGAGAGAGAGAGAGAGAGAGAGAGAGAGAGAAAATGTCACCTCTGCTTAATAAGGCTACAACCTCTGTGGTGTTAAGCTTTCTGTCTTTCATTCTCTCTCTCCCTCACACACTCACTCTTAACACTCTTTTCTGTCACTTTGTTTCCCTCTCTAATTCTCTTTCACACAGTTTATTCTCTCTGTCACTTTAATATGACATTTTCAGAATGAGAGAACAGGCGAGAAGGAGAGAGGGTGAAGGAGAGGGAGAGTGAGAGAGAGAGAGAGAGAGAGAGAGCGAGACGAAGAAGCGAACAGATAAAGTTAAACAGTGCTTGCCAAGTCCAAAACATTACGTTCCCTCACTTAAATCTTCTTGTTTGTTCCCAACACCAAATAGTACAAGTTAGTTTATCACAGTGAATCGGTTGAGTAGGTCTGGGAGAGTGAGGAAAGCACCAGCGGAATGAGCATCGTTTTCTATCATTCCATTATAGTGTTCTAGAATGAAACTCTCTGCTCAGAAGGTTCCACATGGGAATCCCATAGAACAGTTAGCCGGGCTCCAGAGTGGTGCAGTGGTCTAAGGCACTGCATTTCAGTGCAAGAGGTGTCCCTATAGTCTCTAGTTCGAATCCAGGCTGTTTCACATCAGGCTGTGATTGGGAGTCCCATAGAGCAGAGCACAATTGGCCGGGGTAGGCCGTCATTGTAAATAATAATAAAGGTTAAATGAGAATGAACCACTGAAGTTGCTGTCTTCTGCTGCCCTCTAGCTTCAAGAAAAATAACTGTCCATTTAGACACCAGCTAAATTGCCCAACTGTTGGTACACGTCTATTTACATTTACATTTTAGTCATTTAACAGACGCTCTTTTCCAGAGCGACTTACAGTAGAGTGCATACATTTTATTACATTTTACATGCTGAGACAAGGATATCCCTACCGGCCAAACCCTCCCTAACCCGGACGACGCTATGCCAATTGTGCGTTGCCCCACGTCTATGATCAGTTTACTCACAGATCTTTAGCTTTACCATTACAAGGTAAAAACACAACACTGACTTTAAATCGATGTCTAAGGGTAATTCCATCAAAGATTTAGCACCACGTCCATTTGCAGACACCCATTAAACAAGGCAGATGCATTCCATGTTTCCATCTGTTTCAAAGACAGATGGAGCATACCGAATAAATCAGAAAGTCTCCATGGACAATATAGGCCTCGAGGGGAAATCCAGATGGAATGCCAGGTTGGCATCTAGAGCCTACAGGGGAAATCCAGATGGAATGCCATGTTGGCATCTAGAGCCTACAGGGGAAATCCAGATGGAATGCCAGGTTGGCATCTAGAGCCTACAGGGGAAATCCAGATGGAATGCCAGGTTGGAATCTAGAGCCTACAGGGGAAATCCAGATGGAATGCCAGGTTGGCATCTAGAGCCTACAGGGGAAATCCAGATGGAATGCCAGGTTGGAATCTAGAGCCTACAGGGGAAATCCAGATGGAATGCCAGGTTGGAATCTAGAGCCTGCAGGGGAAATCCAGATGGAATGCCAGGTTGGAATCTAGAGCCTACAGGGGAAATCCAGATGGAATGCCAAGTTGGAATCTAGAGCCTGCAGGGGAAATCCAGATGGAATGTCAGGTTGGAATCTAGAGCCTACAGGGGAAATCCAGATGGAATGCCAGGTTGGCATCTAGAGCCTACAGGGGAAATCCAGATGGAATGCCAGGTTGGAATCTAGAGCCTACAGGGGAAATCCAGATGGAATGCCAGGTTGGCATCTAGAGCCTACAGGGGAAATCCAGATGGAATGCCAGGTTGGAATCTAGAGCCTACAGGGGAAATCCAGATGGAATGCCAGGTTGGAATCTAGAGCCTGCAGGGGAAATCCAGATGGAATGCCAGGTTGGAATCTAGAGCCTACAGGGGAAATCCAGATGGAATGCCAAGTTGGAATCTAGAGCCTGCAGGGGAAATCCAGATGGAATGTCAGGTTGGAATCTAGAGCCTACAGGGGAAATCCAGATGGAATGCCAGGTTGGAATCTAGAGCCTGCAGGGGAAATCCAGATGGAATGCCAGGTTGGAATCTAGAGCCTGCAGGGGCAGTCCAGATGGAATGCCAGGTTGGAATCTAGAGCCTACAGGGGCAGTCCAGATGGAATGCCAGGTTGGAATCTAGAGCCTGCAGGGGAAATCCAGATGGAATGCCAGGTTGAAATCTAGAGCCTGCAGGGGAAATCCAGATGGGATGCCAGGTTGGAATCTAGAGCCTGCAGGGGCAGTCCAGATGGAATGCCAGGTTGGAATCGAGAGCCTACAGGGGAAATCCAGATGGAATGCCAGGTTGGAATCTAGAACCTGCAGGGGCAGGCCAGATAAAATGCCAGGTTGGAATCTAGAGCCTGCAGGGGAAATCCAGATGGAATGCCAGGTTGGCATCTAGAGCCTACAGGGGAAATCCAGATGGAATGCCAGGTTGGAATCTAGAGCCTACAGGGGAAATCCAGATGGAATGCCAGGTTGGCATCTAGAGCCTACAGGGGAAATCCAGATGGAATGCCAGGTTGGAATCTAGAGCCTACAGGGGAAATCCAGATGGAATGCCAGGTTGGAATCTAGAGCCTGCAGGGGAAATCCAGATGGAATGCCAGGTTGGAATCTAGAGCCTACAGGGGAAATCCAGATGGAATGCCAAGTTGGAATCTAGAGCCTGCAGGGGAAATCCAGATGGAATGTCAGGTTGGAATCTAGAGCCTACAGGGGAAATCCAGATGGAATGCCAGGTTGGAATCTAGAGCCTGCAGGGGAAATCCAGATGGAATGCCAGGTTGGAATCTAGAGCCTGCAGAGGCAGTCCAGATGGAATGCCAGGTTGGAATCTAGAGCCTACAGGGGCAGTCCAGATGGAATGCCAGGTTGGAATCTAGAGCCTGCAGGGGAAATCCAGATGGAATGCCAGGTTGAAATCTAGAGCCTGCAGGGGAAATCCAGATGGGATGCCAGGTTGGAATCTAGAGCCTGCAGGGGCAGTCCAGATGGAATGCCAGGTTGGAATCGAGAGCCTACAGGGGAAATCCAGATGGAATGCCAGGTTGGAATCTAGAACCTGCAGGGGCAGGCCAGATAAAATGCCAGGTTGGAATCTAGAGCCTGCAGGGGAAATCCAGATGGAATGCCAGGTTGGAATCTAGAACCTGCAGGGGAAATCCAGATGGAATGCCAGGTTGGAATCTAGAGCCTACAGGGGAAATCCAGATGGAATGCCAGGTTGGAATCTAGAGCCTACAGGGGAAATCCAGATGGAATGGCAGGTTGGTATCTAGAGCCTGCAGGGGAAATCCAGATGGAATGCCAGGTTGGAATCTAGAGCCTACAGGGGAAATCCAGATGGAATGCCAGGTTGAAATCTAGAGCCTGCAGGGGAAATCCAGATGGAATACCAGGTTGGAATCTAGAGCCTGCAGGGGCAGTTCAGATGGAATGCCAGGTTGGAATCTAGAGCCTACAGGGGAAATCCAGATGGAATGCCAGGTTGGAATCTAGAGCCTACAGGGGAAATCCAGATGGAATGCCAGGTTGGAATCTAGAGCCTACAGGGGAAATCCAGATGGAATGCCAGGTTGCAATCTAGAGCCTACAGGGGAAATCGAGATGGAATGCCAGGTTGGAATCTAGAGCCTACAGGTGAAATCCAGATAGAATGCCAGGTTGGAATCTAGAGCCTGCAGGGGAAATCCAGATGGAATGCCAGGTTGGAATCTAGAGCCTGTAGGGGAAATCCAGATGGAATGCCAGGTTGGAATCTAGAGCTTGCAGGGGAAATCCAGATGGAATGCCAGGTTGGAATCTAGAGCCTGCAGGGGCAGTGTTCTTCTCTGTCCCAGAGAGTTCAGAAGTAGACTATGTTTGTTATGTTGCTGTCAATTATCCCACTATTGTAGCATACAAATTAGCCTAATGACCTGCAATGGATCTGCAGGATAAGAACTCCCACAGTGCCACAGGAAGGTGTTACAGGCCTACCATAGCTAGCTGCAGAAGATTGGATTTGATATAATCTGAAGGGTCACTTGTTCTAGGTCGCTAAGGTTGTCACACACCCTCACGCGCCATTGAGATGATACTGGTGAGAGGATTATGAGATTTGCAGCTCACTTGTATGGCGCACCCCGGTCCCACTGGAGGAACTTTCGCTCGATAGGCCAAAATACAAATAAAATATTAAATGATGTACGTTTTAAAGCGTTGCATTTCTATAGGCCCAATAGTCTTTGAGCTAGTATGTGAAACTTTGCCTTTGTTTTTTTGTGTCGTTGAGGATGTAGCTTGGATAAATTTGACTGCGCTGACACTTTCCTTTTCTGTGATAGGCCTACTTTTGTGCGGAGGAGGCGACGCCATAGAGGAGAATTCAAGTAAGCCTAGTCCTCCTTCTCATCCTAGCATGGTAAGTGATGTATTTGTATATTAACTCGTAAATACAGGTGAGTTAAGAAGTTATTGTTGGCAATATGTTATAGGCTTAACACACAAAACCAAATATATAATCAACATATGTGTTCTTTCTAATAACAAATAGCCTAGAATTGATTAAATGCAAACATTAGATCAATTATTATTTACAACCGTACAACTATAGTTAGGCCAGTCTTTCCAAAGGTTCATATGAGATGCCTATGCGGGATAGGGATTATGGATAATAAATCCACGGTCATATTTAGTCAGATAATCCTGAGTTTTAGTAGAGCCGTTTACACCCTGTAGAATTACAGACATTAGTGTGAAATAATTTTTGCCAATTCATGAAAAATGTAGAAACAGTGTGTAGAACGAATGGTTAGACAGGTGACTTGTCAACATGACATGATCTTGTAGGGGCTGCTTTTAAGCACTTTCTGACAGGGATATGCGAACGCAATATAAACCAATTTGATTGATCACAATATGTGAATGCTGATGGTCCTCCTGTTGTCTCAGATTTTCAGGAAGTTGGGGCCGACACGTTTAGAACTTTGTCGTCTAAGGACCTGTGACTGCAGTGACACGCGTGGAGCAGCGGCTTGACGTGTGCATAGCGTGTGTTATCCTTGAGATGCGACCACCGCTCTGTGCCTTCCACAGTAAACCTCGGACATGGGCCGCGCACAGACACACAACCCCTGACCACCCTAAGGCACACCCCGCCCCCCTCCCTATCTCTTCCCCTCTATTTTCTTCCATCCCTCGCTCCCTCCAGCTCCCTCGCTATCGGTATGGTGTCCTTTGGTTCCTCCTGCTTGCCGCCCTGTGCCTTTGGCCCATTGGACCCTCCCCTGCTCACGCTGCTCACTTTCGTGTTGGGGTTGTAGGGCCGTGGTCATGTGACCCTCTCTTCTCCAAGGCGCTGCCGAGTGTGGCGGCCCAGCTGGCCGTCAACCGTATCAACAGGTAGGGATGAGTTCAACACACGATTAGTTTAGGAAATATGCTTACTTAAGTTATCCAGGGGGAAAATGCCACAAATAATTTGAATTGAAGAACATAATCTTGTTTATTTAAAGGTATCTGTCCCAAATTTTCAAATCGCTATGGATGCCTTCGATCAACTAATCGATTAATCTGTCTGGTGTGTCTCAATAGAGACCCTGTCCTCTCACTGGCAGCCACTTTTGATTATGTCATTCTGGAAGAGAAGTGTGAGACTTCCAGGGCTCTGGATGGGTTCATGGGCTTCTATACCAGGTTTGTTGTAATGTACATTACTTTTATTTACAATATGTCCAACAAATCCTCTCAGGGTGCTACAGGGCGACTTGACACGTTCATTCATTAATTCACCAGGGCTACAGGCTTCATCGGGCCGGCCAACCCTGGGTACTGTGATGCTGCATCGCTACTGGGCAAGGGCTGGAACAAGGTGGGTGATGGTAGTAAATATCTTCTATTCATGTAATGGATTCTATTCCATTCCGTTATATTCCATTCTCTCCTCTCCCCAGGCGGTGTTTTCGTGGGGATGTGTTGGCTATGAGCTGGATGATGTCCGGAGCCACCCTACCTTTGCCCGTTCCATGCCTCGACCCACCTGGGTGCTGATCAGCCTCATGCAGCACTTCCGCTGGGCACAAGTTGGCATCATTGCCTCCTCAGAGGACAGCTGGATGGAGACCTCCAGCAAGGTACACACACACACACACCTGTGCATGTGACATTAAAACTTGAAACAAGGTGAGGTGCTATTTGGAAATGGGGATGGATACAAGCCGAATGGAGAATGCACTGCAGTGGCGCAGCGGTCTAAGGCACTGCATCTCAGTGCTAGAGGCGTCACTACAGACCCTGGTTCGTTCCCAGGCTGTGTCACAACCAGCCGTGATCGGGAGTCCCATAGGGCAGCGCACAATTGGCCCAGCGTCGTCTGGGTTAGGGGAGGGTTTGGCCGGGGTAGGCCGTCATAGTAAAAAAGAATTTGTTCTTAACTGACTTGCCTAGTTGAATAAAGGTTACATTGTGAATAATGCAGAAGCATGTGACTGTAAAAGCCTCAGGAGTAGACCATTTATAAGCCTTTTATGGATTGACTACCTGGCTAATGCATGGCCAGGATAAGACAGACACCAGACACACTACCTGGCTAATGCATGGCCAGGATAAGACAGACACCAGACACACTACCTGGCTAATGCATGGCCAGGATAAGACAGACACCAGACACACTACTTGGCTAATGCATGGCCAGGGTAAGACAGACATCAAACACACTACTTGGCTAATGCATGGCCAGGATAAGACAGACATCAAACACACTACTTGGCTAATGCATGGCCAGGGTAAGACAGACACCAGACACACTACTTGGCTAAGGAATGGCCACGGTAAGACAGACACCAGACACACTATCTGGCTAATGCATGGCCAGGGTAAGACAGACACCAGACACACTACTTGGCTAAGGAATGGCCACGGTAAGACAGACACCAGACACACTACTTGGCTAATGCATGGCCAGGATAAGACAGACACCAGACACACTACCTGGCTAATGCATGGCCAGGATAAGACAGACACCAGACACACTACTTGGCTAATGCATGGCCAGGATAAGACAGACACCAGACATACTACCTGGCTAATGCATGGCCAGGATAAGACAGACACCAGACATACTACCTGGCTAATGCATGGCCAGGATAAGACAGACACCAGACACACTACTTGGCTAATGCATGGCCAGGATAAGACAGACACCAGACACACTACTTGGCTAATGCATGGCCAGGATAGAACAGACACCAGACACACGGTTGTTGAACCAGCTTTCGTTATAGCAGGGAAAGGGTGGCCTATAAGGGCTTGTTTTCTAATCAACAAAATGGAAAACAAGCCATTTTTTACAGGAAAATAACTGACATATCTCTAAATACCAGTGTCACCGGGTTATCTAATCTCTCGTTCCATGATGGACATATAGTAAAAATAACATCCAAAGAACTACAAAGATAAAAAGGGATGTACGATGACTGTTTTGTTTCTCCCAAACTTGATCTTTTCATAAAGCTTTGGTGATTAAGATTTATTTCAAAGCGGTCTCACGAGACAAACCCTTTATCCATAGTCTTAACTACTTGGCCAATGCACTAGGCAGGACAAAAAAAAGAAGCCTTCATTGAGAGGAGGGAAGGCTATGCTTGATTTTTAATGAAATTAAACTAAATGGGATAAAACATTTGTTTTTTATGGTTCTAAATGCGAGGTTTATGGGCACAAAAAGCACATCTCTCTTGTTCCAATTGCATATGGGCACTGTGCGTCACGGCCGGATAGGCTGCGCATTCGTTGTGAAAATCCATGTCATAACCATTAGACCAACCATTCCCACTATACTGAAATTGGCACTTTGGCGCACCTCAGCGCAAGCAAGCTCATATAAAACAGGCAAATTACCAACCGTGGGTTTGAAAATAGAAGAGCGCAGGCTTTAACAGATCGTTAGAGTTCGGCACTAACGCCACTTTAACGTCAGCCGAAAAGGCTTTTCCAATAATAATAATAATAATGTTTTATTATTGTTATGTTATTATTATCATTATTATTATTTATGTATTTATTTATTTAAACAGAATGTTACTGTGTTGGGCACTAATAAAATTACAAGTCATGATTTTATACTGTAACTTTGTCTAATAAGGACCTATGACCGCTGACCTTTCTGCAGGTGGCCAACTCTCTGAGGAGTCATGGGATGCCGGTGAGGCTGGTGGTTACCATCGGTAACGACCCTGGTAGTGTCAGGAAGACCCTGGCCAAGCTCAAGAAGGTGGAGGACCTACGATGTGAGTACTGATATCATACACAAGGAGGAATGCTACTTTGACTCTATATCTTTAGAAGGGAGGAAGCCACTTTACACTATCGAGAAAGACTTATGTTCAGTTAGAATATTTCACAAAGTGTGACTGGTTGTGATATGGTGGAACTCAAACTTTCACTTACTCAGTCAAGTCAAGTTAAATTCTTAGATTGCCAGTAAGCTATAGGCAGGTAGCCTTAAGGTAAAATCTTTGGGCCAGTATCCAAAAGCTCGCTGGTTTCGAATCCCAGAAAGACAAGGAATGACATGGTGAAAAATCTGTAGTTGGGCCCTTGAGCAAGGCACTTGACCCCAATCGCTTCAGGGGCGCTGGACAATCATGACCCCACTCCCTGTGGGTGTCTCAGGGGCGCGGGTGTCTCAGGGGCGCGGGTGTCTCAGGGGCGCGGGTGTCTCAGGGGCGCGGGTGTCTCGGGGGCGCGGGTGTCTCGGGGGCGCGGGTGTCTCAGGGGCGCGGGTGTCTCAGGGGCGCGGGTGTCTCAGGGGCACGGGTGTCTCAGGAGCGTGGGTGTCTCATGGGCGCGGGTGTCTCAGGGGCGCGGGTGTCTCAGGGGCGCGGGTGTCTCAGGGGCGCGGGTGTGTCAGGGGGAGTTGGGATATGCAAGACCACATTTCATTACACACTTGTGTGTAACAGGATACATATAAGCATCCCCCCCCCCAAAAAAAAAATAAGCTCCTCCTCTTTTCTCTTTCCACTTCCCCCCTGTATTCTCTCGTTACTCCCCCCTAGTGGTGATCATGTGTATGCACTCTGCCCTGATCGGAGGGGGACCTCAGAAGCTCCTGCTAGAAACAGCCCAGGACATGAGACTGACCGAGGGATCCCTGGTGTTCCTACCCTACGACACCCTACTCTACAGCCTACCCTACCACAACGTCACCTACCCTGCCCTGAGGAGCAACAGCAAGCTACTCAAGGTGATCAGTCTGGGTTGTTGTTGTGTGTCAGCATATGTAAAGAGTATTCGTTGCATAGTGTATGTATTTTCAGTTGAATTGCATGTGCAGATTGACACCCGTCTTGCCCTAGCTGTCTATTCTGTTGCCCATCTAATAACGATGGTTACTAGTCTGACTTTAATCCTCAAACCCTTTATAATGTGTGTATTGTTGTTGTCACATGACTAAGGAAACTGTATATGTGTTCTAAATCTGGCAAATAAAATGGATTCATTCATTTAATTTAAAGGCCTACGATGCAGTGTTGACAGTCACTATAGACTCTCCCAAGACATCTTTCTACCAGGCCTATCAGGAGGCTATAAACAGGGGAGAGATAGCGGGGAATGTCAAGCCAACACAGGTAAATATGTGTGTGTGTGTGTGTGTGTGTGTGTGTGTGTGTGTGTGTGTGTGTGTGTGTGTGTGTGTGTGTGTGTGTGTGTGTGTGTGTGTGTGTGTGTGTGTGTGTGTGTGTGTGTGTGTGTGTGTGTGTGTGTGTGTGTGTGTGTGTGTACGGTTGTGTGTGGTACGATACGTTAAAAAATAAGAATACTTTCAAATTCCAACCAAGCATCATTCTTTGATTCTTGAAGGATTGCGGAAAACCGTCTGGACTGAGATTTGTACAAACATGGATGTGAATAGGTTTACGCCTCATTATTTCTGCGTTGTTCACCATCTTGAATTCCCTCTCGCTCTCTCTCTCCATCTCACTTTCCCGCCCATCTCTCCTCTCCAGGTGTCTCCTCTGTTTGGGACCATCTACAGCTCCGTGCTGTTCATGGCCCATGCTGTCCACAGGGTCAAGGCCTCAGGGGAGTGGCTCTCTGGGGGGAACCTGGCCCGACACACCCACAACCTGGCCTTCCAGGTACATGGATGATTCAATGACTTATACGTATCAATACTGTATTCTCTGTTGGGCACTGGCCACCCGGGGTAGTTTCATACATGGACACTGATGATTTAAAGGGGCAATCTGGGATTCAAACAACAAGAAAGTGGTTACCCCCACCACTTTTTGGGGGAACCAGCTGAGGCTTGATGCTGGAGAAA
Organism: Salvelinus fontinalis; assembly: GCF_029448725.1. Lineage (NCBI taxonomy): Eukaryota > Metazoa > Chordata > Actinopteri > Salmoniformes > Salmonidae > Salvelinus > Salvelinus fontinalis. Next base: position 24,953,073 of record NC_074700.1, on the reverse strand, counting down.
TGCAACCACAAAGTTATAGATGGTAATATGGATGCAAGGACCTTCCATGATATCAACATGATCGTTTTAACCATGTTTTGAAGGACTGACCGTCCATGATATCAACATGATCGTTTTAACCATGTTTTGAAGGACTGACCGTCCAGGATATCAACATGATCGTTTTAACCATGTTTTGAAGGACTAACCGTCCATGATATCAACATGATAGTTTTAACCATGTTTTGAAGGACTAACCGTCCATGATATCAACATGATAGTTTTAACCATGTTTTGAAGGACTAACCGTCCATGATATCAACATGATAGTTTTAACCATGTTTTGAAGGACTGACCGTCCATGATATCAACATGATCGTTTTAACCATGTTTTGAAGGACTGACCGTCCATGATATCAACATGATAGTTTTAACCATGTTTTGAAGGACTGACCGTCCATGATATCAACATGATCGTTTTAACCATGTTTTGAAGGACTGACCGTCCATGATATCAACATGATCGTTTTAATCTTGTTTTCAGGCTGTATTATTATTCAATACTAAACTCTGCCAGGGCTCCAGCCTGACACACACGCACCCACACACACACACACACACACACACACACACACACACACACACACACACACACACACACACACACACACACACACACACACACACACACACACACACACACACACACACACACACACACACACACACACACACACACACACACCCTGTCTAAGCAGTTCTGTGATCTGTTCCAGGGCTTCAGCCACCCTGTGAGGACTAACATGTCTGGAGCCGGCTTGGCTGACTACGTAGTACTGGATACAGATGGGAAGAGCTGGGACCTCAGGCCCACACACAGGTAGGATGGGAGAGTGACCCTAACACTACTGCATCCGTACAGAACAGACATGTGGCTGACATGGTGAGGATAGGATAATGGTTATATGGTGACGTAGTATGTTGATGATATTGGTGGTTAACGCTTTGGTATCAAACTCATTTTGCCCCGGGTGCTGCGTTCTGTCTTCAATGAGGATATATTTCCTCTCCGTCAAAATTAGCAAAAAAACAAGCCCTCTAACCTTCGTTTTGGGAGTTTTTGGATGCTCTTTGACTATCTAGCTTTCATTTTGGTGATTATCAGTGAGCTAGACACTGTGTGAATATAGGTCCGTTATCATTTATACAAGTTTACATTTGGTTTGAGTCATTGGTTTGAGTCATTCACAGATCACTGCACCTGTACATAGCCCATCTGTAAATAGCCCATCCAACTACCTCATCCCAATACTGTATTTAGTTATTTATCTTGCTTCTTTGCACCCCAATATCTCTACTTGCACATTCATATATATATGTATACATGTATATATTCTGCACATCTACCATTCCAGTGTTTAATTGCTATATTGTAATTACTTCGCCACCATGGCCTATTTATTGCCTTACCTCCCTTATCCTACCTCATTTGCACATACTGTATATAGGCTTTTTCTACTGTATTGTTGACTGTATGTTTGTTAATTCCATGTGTAACTCTGTGTTGTTGTATGTGTCGAACTGCTTTGCTTTATCTTGGCCAGGTCGCAGTTGCAAATGAGAACTTGTTCTCAACTAGCCTACCTGGTTAAATAAAGGTGAAATAAACAATTTAAACAGTGGTGGAAAAAGTACCCAATTGTCATACTTGATTTAAAAGTAAAGATACCTTAAGAGAAAATTACTCAAGTAAAAGTGAAAGTCACCCAGTAAAATACTACTTGAGCAAAAGTAGGTATTTGGTTTTAAATATACTTAATTATCAAAAGTAAATGTAATCACTAAAATATACTTAAATATCAAAAATAAAAGTATAAATCATTTTAAATTCCTTATATTGAGTAACCCAGACAGTAACCCAGATTTTCTTGTTTTTTAAATTTACGGATAGCCAGGGGCACACTCAACAGTCAGACATAATTTACTAACGAATCATTTGTGTTTAGTGAGTCTGCCAGATCAGAGGCAGTAGGGATGAGCAGGGATGTTCTCTTGATAAGTGCGTGAATTGGGCCATTTTAATGTCCTGCCACCCCTGAGTATTTTGGGGTGGCAGGAGTAAAAAGTACATGATTTTCTTTAGGAATGTAGTGGAATAAACATTGTCAAAAATATAAATAGTGAAGTAAAGTACAGATACCCCCAAAAATGACTTAAGTAGTACTTTAAAGTATTTTTACTTAAGTACTTTTCACCACTGATTTTAAAGTACTGTATATTGAGTTTGTCCATTTTTTTGTTTGTTTTTTACTCAAACCACCCGTGGGTCGTCTATTTGACACCCCTGTTCTACAGGATAGACATATTTCTGGCATGGTGAGGTTAGGGGTAGTACTCGTACTACTAATGTTAAAGACGCACTCCAGCTATGTTTGAACTTTAGTGTTAAAAAACTAAATCCCACGTATAAATGCAATAAAGTACCCACACTTAAAAAATATGTTGTGAGCAAAATAGTTTTTTGTTGTTGAAAGAACCGCATACTTCATGGAGTAGGCCAATCACGGAGTTGATCTGATGGTGCTCTCTGATGTCATCGGCCTTCTCCCTTTGCTTGAAGAACAATAGAGGAGCGTTAGAGAACTAAGGAGGAAACACTCACCCCTCCACTTGTGATGTCATGACTGACCTGGACCATCTATTGAGATGTGCCTTTTGTTCAGTAAATCAGTTGTTAAATGAGGTGAAAGGGAGACAGGAGTGTGACTTTACCCATAACCCCTTCCCGTACAGGATAGAGATGGCTGCTGACATGGTGAGGTTCCTGGGTAGAGATATCCACTTCCCACACGGTATCTCCCCCAAGACTGACTCCAACTGTTGGTTCATCAAAGGCATCGTCTGCACTGGAGGTACACACACAGATGCAGATACGCAAAAACACACAGACACACACAGACACAGGCAAATGTTCCTTGATGTATAGTTAACATAAAGCATGGTACTAGTAACATAAGGTTACACCGTTTTCTTTCAATCACTTTGTTTGTGGTACATTTTCACAAAACAGATCATCAAAATGGCTTAGTTTTCAAAACACGAAGCACATTTTCAACAAACAAATTCACAAAATTCACCAAATCACTCTTTTAATTTGGATGCATATTCAATCTCACTATCTGCTTTTTCAAAATGCAATATTCACTTCACTTTTGATATGATTTTCTTGTCATTTGTTAACAGTATAATTAACTATCAGTTAATCAAACTGCTCAAATCTGAGAACTACTAAACCAAAATGATGTAATGCCTAATTAAATCAAATCAAATTTCATTAGTCACATGAAATTTGACTACAGAGTAATGCTACCTACGAGAAATCCAACGTCGTCCTCTATGAGGTGAGACAGAGTAGTGCCACCTACGAGAACTCCAACGTCGTCCTCTATGAGGTGAGACAGAGTAGTGCTACCTACGAGAACTCCTACGTCGTCCTCTATGAGGTGACACAGAGTAGTGCTACCTACGAGAACTCCAACGTCGTCCTCTATGAGGTGAGACAGAGTAGTGCTACCTACGAGAACTCCAACGTCGTCCTCTATGAGGTGAGACAGAGTAGTGCTACCTACGAGATCTCCAACGTCGTCCTCTATGAGGTGAGACAGAGAGTAGTGTTTTTGGGCACAGGGACTATGGTGGTCTGCTTAAAACATGTTGGTATTACAGACTCAGACAGGGAGAGGTTAAAAATGTCAGTGAAGACACTTGCCAGTTGGTCAGCGCATGCTCGCAGTACAAGTCCTGGCAATACGTCTGGCCCTGCGGAATGTTGACCTGTTTAAAGGTCTTACTCACATCGGCTGCGGAGAGCGTGATCACACAGTCTTCTGGAACAGCTGGTGCTCTCATACATGTTTCAGTGTTATTTGCCTCGAAGCGAGCATAGAAGTAGTTAGGCTCGTGTCACTGGGCAGCTCTCAGCTGTGTTTCCCTTTGTAGTGGTTTGCAAGCCCTGCCACATTCGACGAGCGTCCGAGTCGGTGTAGTACGATTAACGTATATATAGTTTAATAATAACTGCTGAACACTGTAACATTCTATGTATTTACCTCACAAATGTATCTGTTTGACATCAATTTATGTTGGAAAGTAAAACCAAATCATGTATGGATGTGGCTGTAAATACTACATCCTCATTCTCCATCAGCCAGTGTGCTTCAATAGGACAAAGTGGAAAGACTCCCTATGTGCTACCATTATAGCGTAGTGTACAATGCACTGCTGAAATACCTGGGATTATACAGTAAATAACAATACATTCCACCCAGTATCTGAATTTCATTGATACACTGTAAGCTGATTTCAAGCAGAGACAGGTGATACTGTGTCAGTTGACAAGTCACGTAGAAATGGTGATATTGTACAATTATTCATGGGGCAGAAATGGCATACAACACCGTGGTAACGTTTTTACCGTAGCCGACTGATTTACAATACCACTTTATCTGATTATTTGACCTACGTGCTGTATGTACTGTGGTACTGTAGTACTGTATGTACTGTATGTACTGTATAAGGATAATGAAACAAAAATTGTGCATGTCAAGTTATAGTCAAATTCTGTATGGAAAATTATATTTACAATATACTATTCTTTCTAACAGCACTTCAAAAATAACCGCTTTTAAAACGTGTATCTTGTATTTTTTGCTCTTGGATTTAATGTTAGTTAATTAATTTAGTTAATTTAGTTTAGTTAGTTAATTAGTTACAATACCACTATTTGTCACGATCGTCTTTAGGAGAGAGAGAGGACCAAGGCGCAGCGTGTTGAAAATACATCTTCTCTTTTATTTTTAGAAGAAAAATGAAACAAAACAACAAACAGACGACCGTGAAGCTATAAATCTAGAATGTGCTGACACAACCACTACACCTAGACACAGACAAAAAACACACAAACTTCCACATGTCACACCTTGACCTAACCAAAATAATAATGAAAACAAAGATAACTAAGGCCAGGGTGTGACACTATTTCTGATTATTTGTACTGTATGAGGATAATGAAACTGTACTGTACTGTACTATATGTACTGTAGTACTCTATGTAATGTGGTACTGTATGTATTGTGGTACTGTATGTACTGTAGTACTCTATGTAATGTGGTACTGTAGTACTGTATGTAATGTGGTACTGTATGTATTGTAGTACTGTATGTAATGTGGTACTGTATGTATTGTAGTACTGTATGTTCTTTAGTACTCTATGTAATGTGGTGCTGTATGTATTGTAGTACTGTATGTACTGTAGTACTGTATGTAATGTGGTACTGTATGTATTGTAGTACTGTATGTACTGTAGTACTCTATGTAATGTGGTACTGTATGTACTGTAGTACTCTATGTAATGTGGTACTGTATGTATTGTAGTACTGTATGTACTGTGGTACTGTATGTATTGTAGTACTGTATGTATTGTAGTACTGTATGTATTGTAGTACTGTATGTAATGTGGTACTGTATGTATTGTAGTACTGTATGTATTGTAGTACTGTATGTATTGTAGTACTGTATGTACTGTGGTACTCTATGTACTGTGGTACTGTATGTATTGTATAAGGAAACTAACTGTAAGACTGACATATTTCTCAACATGCTCACATTGATACATGCCATTGGATACACATTATGTAAAGAATTGTGCATGTAAAGTTATAGTCAAATACTGTATGGAAAATTTCCATCTAATATTTGTGTGTTCAGCACTTCTAAAATAACAGTTTATAAAACGTGTATCTTGTATGTTTTGCTATTGGACTTAACGTTAGTTAAAATGACTAAATGGTGAGCATATGTTGACTAAACTAAATATTCTCATGGTATTTCACGGAAAACTTGAATGTACAATCAGAGGTTCTGAACAGAAGATAGGGGGTGTTACAAATGTTATCAGTTTAGAGTTTTGTACTTAAGAGTTTTGAAAATACTTGTGAAAATAGCATCAAAACGATTGAAAAATTGCTGAAATTTTTTCCCCAGGTGTGGATCTGTTCTCTGCTGTTGGGATCTTCCTGGGATTCGTCCAGATGGGTTTCGTCTTGTTTATTCTGACCTACTGCATCAAGTAAAGCTCTACAACATGATCTTGCCTATACAGTCCTTCTCCCACACGTTCCACGATACATACTGGCCACAATTCCAAACTAATGGGATAGATAGGCATCATCTAACTCTTAACATCTTAGTTGTCTGACCAGTTGAGTTGAGTGAACTGTCCCTGAATTGTTAGCAATAGCCCTTTTAAGGGCCACCCCTAGAGTGAATGTGTAACATAATCCTATTGGTTATGGTCTTAATGAGGTCAACCATCCATCATTTCTCTTTGTTTATGTCTCTGTCTCTTGTTGTCTAGGCGACGCATCAACCACATCCGTTTGTTCCGGGGTCCCAACAAGATCCTGCTCACCCTTGACGACGTCACCTTCATCAACCCGTCGCTTAGCAACAAGGTCAGCAGTTAAAGACCAAAGCAGAGTTAAATATTCAAATAGACAATTTACTTCTTCAACTTTTAAGAAACTTTTTTTGTTGCTTTTTCGTTTGAGCCTTTTCTATTTGCAAAATGTTTAAATATTTTTTATTTAAAAAACAATTATTGAATGTACAGAGCGACAGACCGGAACAGTTGGGGGCAGGGGTCCATGTTCTTTACTGACTTGCCAAGTTAAATAAATGTCAAATAAATAAATAAATGTTGTAGTGAAACTTGAACTAAGATGTCTACTCTCTAACATTTTCAGAAGCTTAGTATAGACAGTAACAGAAAGATCTGTGAAGTCTCTCTGACGAGCCATTCACAGCACAGCCCCACGTCCCCCTTCTCTGAACAATCACCTGCTACCTACGAGAACTCCAACGTCGTCCTCTATGAGGTGACACAGAGTAGAGTGGTTGATTGATTGATCAAATGTTTGATTCATTTGTGATGACAAACTGCGTTAATTAAATACATGTTTGTGATGAACATCTGAGGGGGGAAATTCTTGACTATTATGGCCCGATATCTTAATATTGGTTCAGTAAGATAGATTTGGAGCCAACTACAAACAAACTGACACATACTTGTAATATGCTATTTTAATATTTGATACCATAGATAAAATGTTGTTGTTTTTTGTTCTCCAGGGAGACTGGGCGTGGCTGAAGAGACTACCTCACGGAGCATTCAGGAACATCAACCCCAAAACCAGTGACGTGTTTGAATTGGTGGGTTTCCTTTAGAAATATATATTCATTCATGTTTATTCATATCCTCGGGTAAAGTTTCCTTTAATGTTGATGCTGTTCTGTTGTTGTTGTATTTTCAGTAGTTCTCCACCCTGTTGCAAATACGATACCAAATCCATACAATTCCTACTTCGATCTGCACTGACCCCCTAACCTCTAACCCCTGACCCCCCCCCCCCCCCTCCCACACACACACAGATGAAGGACATGCGTCATGAGAACATTAACCTTTTCCTGGGTTTCTTTCACGACTGTGGAGTGTTTGCCATCGTAACCGAGTTCTGCACCAGGGGAAGCATGGAAGACCTACTGCTCAATGAGGATGTCAAACTGGATTGGATGTTCAAGTCATCACTACTGCTGGACCTTATTAAGGTAGGGTGGAGGGAGGGAGGGGACGGTGGGAGGGAGAGGGAGAGGAGAGGAGAGGAGAGGAGAGGAGAGGAGAGGAGAGGAGAGGAGAGGAGAGGAGAGGAGAGGAGAGGAGAGGAGAGGAGAGGAGAGGAGAGGAGAGGAGAGGAGAGGATGGATGTTCAAGTCATCACTACTGCTGGACATTATTAAGGTAGGGTGGAGGGAGGGAGGGAGGGATGTTCAAGACATCACTACTGCTGGACATTATTAAGGTAGGGTGGAGGGAGGGAGGGAGGGATGTTCAAGACATCACTACTGCTAGACCTTATTAACGTGAGGAGAGGAAGGGAGGGATGGAGGCATGACTAGGAAAGGAAGGAGGCAGAGGGAATAGAGAAAGGGCAGGAGATTTGAAAGTGCCTCAGCCAGAGGGAGGGAGGGAGGGAGGGAGGGAGGGAGGGAGGGAGGGAGGGAGGGTTCTAAAGTGAATGTGGTAAGGTGGAAGAGCATGTCTGGCTTCCATGCTTATCTCCAGTGTTCTGTCTCTGAGTTCTATGTTCCGTGTTCTCCCCCAGGGTATGAAGTACCTGCACCACAGGAACTTGTATCACGGTCGTCTGAAGAGCAGGAACTGTGTGGTGGACGGACGCTTCGTCCTGAAGATCTCTGACTACGGATACAATGAGGTTCTAGAGGCAGCAAAGTTCCCCTACACAGAACCTCCTGCAGAGGGTGAGTAGGTCTGGAGAGGAGTGGAGAGAGTTTTGCCTTGAGTCTGGACAGAGTTCCATCTGGACAGGGTTCCGTCTAGAGAGGGTTCCGTCTGGACAGGGTTCCGTCTGGACAGGGTTCCGTCTGGACAGGGCTCCGTCTGGACAGGGTTCTGTCTGATAAAAAAGTGCATATAACAGTAGTGTGTTTATGTACAGTATGTGTTTGTTTGGTTCTCTTCGTGTGTGTGTGTCCCTCCCTCCTAGACCTGTTGTGGACTGCCCCTGAGATTCTGCGTGGCCCCTCCCCCGGTCTCTACGGCAGTCTCCATGGAGACGTGTACAGCTTCGCCATCATCATGCAGGAAGTGGTCATGAGAGGCCCGCCTTTCTACATGCTGGAGCAGTCTGCTGCAGGTAAGAGACTACATTACCCAGAGTACACCTGTACTACAGGCAACAGAAGTGGTCTTGAGAGGCCCGCTTTTCTACATGCTGGAGCAGTCTTCTGCAGGTAAGAGACTACATTACCCAGAGTACACCTGTACTACAGGTAACAGAAGTGGTCATGAGGGGCCCACCATTATGCATGATGGAGCAGTCTTTTGCAGGTAAGAGACTTCTTGGTAACACTTTATTTGGATAGTCCATCTGTCAGTAAGACCTGTCCCTCTCCATTAGATGTTTCTGCCATTGTGAGACAATAAAGTTGTGATTTGAATTGAATATGACTGGCTCTATCTAAATGTCTTTCTGTGATTCCTTGAATTTTATCTCATCGCCTCCATCGCAACCATATTGGAGGAGAAGATCTGAGGCCCCTCCCCTCAAACCTTCTTCTCCAATGAGTTTTAAGGAGGAATTGAGGAAAGATGAATGTACCTGAATAGTCCTCTGACCCCTGTCCTCCAGAGTTGATTCAGAAAATCCGTAAGCCCCCTCCTCTGTGTCGTCCGGTGGTCTCCCCTGACTACGCCCCTATGGAGTGTATCCAGCTGATGAAACAGTGTTGGAATGAAGAGCCAGACAGACGGCCATGCTTCGACGAGATCTTTGACCTGGTACAGAGGGTGGGGGTGGGTTATACAATGCCTTCAAATCTATGTGTGTGTTTCAGAAACTCAAACTCTCTCTCTCTTCCTCTCTCTCTCTATCCCTCTCTCTCGTCCACCCCCACCTCTCTCACTCAACTCTATCCTCCTCTCTCTCTCTCTCTCTCTCTCTCTCCCCTCCTCCCTCTCTGTCTCCAGTTTAAGAACATCAACAAAGGGAGGAAGACCAACATCATAGACTCCATGTTGAGGATGCTGGAGCAGTACTCCTCTAACCTGGAGGAGCTGATCAGAGAGAGGACCGAGGAGCTGGAGATAGAGAAACAGAAGACTGAGAAACTACTCACTCAGATGCTGCCACCGTAAGTACACACACACACACACACACACACACACACACACACACACACACACACACACACACACACACACACACACACACACTGGAGGAGCTGATCAGAGAGAAGACCGAGGAGCTGGAGATAGAGAAACAAAAGAAACATAAACTACTCACTCAGATTCTCACTCACTCACTCACACATACACACACACTCCCTCTCTTTCCTAGGACGGTTGCGAATGCCCTGAAGGTGGGTGGTACGGTTGAACCGGAGTACTTTGACAACGTGACGCTGTACTTCAGTGACATCGTTGGCTTCACCACCATCTCAGCCAATAGTGAGCCCATCGAAGTGGTTGACCTTCTGAATGACCTCTACACGCTGTTTGACGCCATCATTGGCAACCACGATGTCTATAAGGTAGAGAGTGAGAGAGAGAGAGAGCGAGAGAGAGAGAGAGTGTGTGTGTGTGTGTGTATGTGAACCACACTTTAATCACACAATGACACTCAGCAGTGCCCTACAACTAAGAATCTGGAGCAAAGTTACTACCTACTACTAAAACTTCCTGTAGGGAAACTTAACAGTGCCCTAATTGGCTTTGGTCTGCCCAGTACATTTCCCTTTATATGTACAGTACCAGTCAAAAGTTTGGACACAGCTACTCGTTCAAGGGTGTTTCTTTATTTTTACTATTTTCTACATTGTAGAATAAAAGTGAAGAAATCAAAACTATAAAATAACACATATGGAATCGTGTAGTAACCAAAAAAGTGTTAAACAAATAAAAAAATATTTTTGATTATAGATTCTTCAAAGTAGCCACCCATTCTCTCAACCAGCTTCACCTGGAATGCTTTTCCAACAGTCTTGAAAGAGTTCTCACATATGCTGAGCACTTGTTGGCTGCTATTCCTTCACTCTGCGGTCCAACTCATCCCAAACCATCTTAATTGGGTTGAGTTCGGGTGATTGTGGAGGTCAGGTCATCTGATGCAGCACATCACTCACCTTCTTGGTCAAATAGTCCTTACACAGCCTGGAGGTGTGTAGGGTCATTGTCCAGGTGAAAAACAAAGGATAGTCTCACTATGTCACGACTCCCACTGAAGTCGGTCCCTCTCCTTGTTCGGGCGGCGTTCAACGTCACCGGTCTTCTAGCCATCGCCACCTTTCATTTTCCATTTGTTTTGTCTTGTTTTCCCGCACACCTGGTTTACATCCCCTCATTACTCTACGTGTATATTATCCTCTGTTCCCCCCCATGTCTGTGTGTGGTATTGTCCGTTCATTACATGTGTGATGCTACAGGCTGGTTTTGCGCCGGGTATTGTTGTAACCCGTGGTTTTGTTATTTGTACCTATTTGTGTAATTTGTGCGCTATCGCTTTTTTCATTGGGCCGGAGTGTTGTGACGCAGTTTTGTCCAGCCGTTTTCCTCTGCCTGAATAAAGTGCCTGTTCACTCATCTCTGCTCTCCTGCACCTGACTTCCTTCGACCAGTTGTGCACACTCTGACACACTAAGCGCAAACCAGATGGGATGTCATATCGCTGCAGAATGCTGTGATAGCCATGCTGGTTAAGTGTACATTGAACTCTATATAAATCAGTGACAGTGTCACCGTTAAAGCACCCCCACACCATCACACCTCCTCCTCCGTGCTTGACGCTGGGAACCACACATGCAGAGATCATCCGTTCACCTACTCTGCGTCTCACAAAGACAGGGTGGTTGGAACCAAAACTCTAACATTTTGACTCATCAGACCTAAGGACAATTTCCACCGGTCTAATGCCCATTGTGTTTCTTGGCCCATGCAAGTCTCTTCTTATTATTGGTGTCCTTTAGTAGTGGTTTCTTTGCAGGAAATCAACCATGAAGGCCTGATTTATGCAGTGTCCTCTGAACAGTTGATGTTGAGATCTATCTGTTACTTGAACTCGGTGAATCATCTATTTGGGCTGCAATTTCTGAAGCTGTTAATTCTAATGCTTATCCTCTGCTGGTAACCCTGGGTCTTCCTTTCCTGTGGTGGTCCTCATGAGAGCCAGTTTCATCATAGCGCTTGATGGTTTTTGCGACTGCACTTGAAGAAACTTTAAAAATTCTTGAAATGTTCTGTATTGACTGACCTTCATGTCTTAAAGTAGTGATGGACTGTCATTTCTCGTTGCTTTTTTGAGCTGTTCTTGCCATAATATGGACTTGGTCTTTTACCAAATAGGGCTATCTTCTGTATATCACCCCTACCTTGTCACAATACAACTGATTGGCTGAAATGCATTAAGAAGGAAAGAAATTCCACAAATTAACTTTTAACAAGGCACACCTGTTAATTTAAATGCACTCCAGGTGACTGCCTCATGAAGCTGGTTGAGATAATGCCAAATGTGCAAAGCTGTCATCAAGCAAAGGGTGGCTACTTTGAAGAATCTCAAATATAAGATATATTTTGACTTGTTTAACACTTTTTTGGTTACTACATGATTCCATATGTGTTATTTCATAGTTTGGATGTCTTCACTAGTATTCTACAATGTAGAAAATAGTCAAAACAAAGAAAAACCCTTGAATGAGTAGGTGTGTCCAAACTTTTGACTGGTACTGTATATATATACTGTATATATCACCTGAAGTTAATTGACCATTCATAATGTTTTCCACCCGTTCTCCTCTCTACCCGTAGGTGGAGACAATAGGCGATGCCTACATGGTGGCGTCAGGGTTACCGGTTGCCAACGGAGATCGTCACGCGGCAGAGATATCCAACATGGCGCTAGACATCCTCAGTGCTGTGGGCACCTTCAAGATGAGACACATGCCAGACGTACCTGTACGGATACGCATAGGACTACACTCAGGTGAGAGATACAGGGGGTACACACATACATATGAACACACATGCACAAAAAACACACAGTGCCTATCTATAGTGTGTGTGTGTGTGTGTGTGTGTGTGGTGTGTGTGTGTGGTGTGTGTGTGTGGTGTGTGTGTGTGGTGTGTGTGTGTGTGTGTGGTGTGTGTGTGTGTGTGTGTGTGTGTGTGTGTGTGTGTGTGTGTGTGTGTGTGTGTGTGTGTGTGTGTGTGTGTGTGTGTGTGTGTGTGTGTGTGTGTGTGGTGTGTGTGTGTGTGGTGTGTGTGTGTGGTGTGGGTGTGTGGGTGTGTGTGTGTGTGGTGTGGTGTGGTGTGGTGTGTGTGTGTGTGTGTGTGTGTGTGTGTGTGTGTGTGTGTGTGTGTGTGTGTGTGTGTGTGTGTGTGTGTGTGTGTGTGTGTGTGTGTGTGTGTGTGTGTGTGTGTGTGTGTTGTAGGGCCGTGTGTGGCGGGGGTGGTGGGACTGACCATGCCTAGATACTGTCTGTTCGGAGACACTGTCACCACAGCCTCTCGTATGGAGTCGACTGGGATGCGTAAGTTATAACACTATACAGTGCCTTCGGAAAGTAGTGACACCCCTTAACTTTTTCCACATTTTGTTACGTTACAGCCTTATTCTAAAACTGATTAAAAAAAATAACAATTTTACAAATTCCCTCATCAATCTACACACAATACCCCATAATGACGAACCAAAAACAGTTGTTTTTTTAAATAAAAAAAATATATTTTAAAAAATGAAATATAACATTTACATGAGTATTCAGATCCTTTACTCAGTACTTTGTTGAAGCACCTTTGGCAGCGATTACAGCCTCAAGTCTTCTTGGGTATGAAGCTACAAGCTTAGCACACCTGTATTTGCAGAGTTTCTCCCATTCTTCTCTGCAGATCCTCTCAAGTTCTGTCAGGTTGGATGGGGAGCGTTGCTGCACAGCTATTTTCAGGTTTGCTCCGTTTATCTTTACCTCAATTCTCACTAGTTTCACAGTCCCTGCCGCTGAAAAACATCCCCACATCATGATGCTGCCACCACCATCATTCACCGTAGGGATGGTGCCAGGTTTCCTCCAGATATGAGGCTTGGCATTCAGGCCAAAGAGTTCAATCTTGGTTTCATCAGACCAGAGAATCTTGTTTCTCATGGTTCGATAGTCTTTAGGTGCCTATTGGCAAACTCCAAAAGGGGTATCTTAGGCCTTTTACTGAGGAATGGCTTCTGTCTGGCCACTCTACCATACAGGCTTGATTGGTGGAGTGCTGCAGTGATGGGTGTCCTTCTGGAAGGTTCTCCCACCTCCACAGAGGAACTCTCGAGCTCAGTCAGATTGACCATCGGGTTCTTGGTCACCTCCCTGACCAAGGCCCTTCTCCCTTGATTGCTCAGTTTGGCCGGCTGGCTAGCTCTCGGAAGAGTCTTGGTGGTTCCAAACTTCTTCAATTTAAGAATGATGGAGGCCACTGTATTCTTGGGGAACTTCAATGCTGCAGACATTTTTTTGTACTCTTCCCCAGATTTGTGCCTCGACACAATTCTGTCTCTGAGCTCTACAGACAATTCCTGTGACCTCATGGCTTGGTTTTTGCTCTGACATGCACTGTCAACTATGGAACCTTATGTAGACAGGTGTGTGCCTTTCCAAGTCATGTCCAATCAATTAAATTTACCACAGGTGGACTCCAAACAAGTTGTAGAAACATCTCAATGATGATCAACGGAAACAGGATGCACCTGAGCTCAATTTCTAGTCTCATAGCAAAGGGTCTGAATACCTATGTAAATAAGGTATTTCTGTTCGATTTTTTTAATGAATTTGCTAAAGTTTCTAAAAACACGTTTTCACTTCGTCATTATGCGTTATTGTGTAGTAGATTTCTGAGAAAAATAAATATTTCATCCATTTTAGAATAAGGTTGTAATGTTACAAAATGTAGAAAAAGTCAAGGGGTCTGAATACTTTCTGAAGGCATTGTATATGCACTGTTCTAGCTTATGTTCATTCTAAAGAAGTTAAGGACTTGTCGTGGGTGCATGAAAGAGCCATGAAGCTTCTCTAGAGAGTGTCTATGTGAACTTGACTTTGTGAGTGTCCTGTCGCCTGTATTTGCAGCCTACAGAATCCATGTCCATAACAGCACAGTTAAAATCCTGCTGGAACTCAAGGCAGGATACAAGGTGCAACTGAGAGGCAAAACTGACCTGAAGGTAAGAGACAAAAGACTGACTATACATGGGACCACCATCATTTTGCATACAGTAAGCTCAGATCTCCCTAGAACTACCAAGAACGCTCTAGAACTACCAAGAACGCTCTAGAACTACCAAGAACTCCCTAGAACTACCAAGAACGCTCTAGAACTACCAAGAACGCTCTAGAACTACCAAGAACGCTCTAGAACTACCAAGAATGCTCTAGAACTACCAAGAACTCCCTAGAACTACCAAGAATGCTCTAGAACTACCAAGAACTCCCTAGAACTACCAAGAACGCTCTAGAACTACCAAGAATGCTCTAGAACTACCAAGAACGCTCTAGAACTACCAAGAATGCTCTAGAACTACCAAGAACGCTCTAGAACTACCAAGAACGCTCTAGAACTACCAAGATCTTCATAGAACTCCCTACTGAACTCTCTGTCTTTCACTCTCTCCTCTCCCTATCCTTTCCTCCTATACTCTCTCCTCTCCGCAGGGAAAAGGAGGAACAGAGGAGACCTACTGGCTCATAGGGAAGGACAACTTTGAGAAACCTCTCCCCGTCCCCCCTGAATTCAAGAAAGGGTAAGGAACGCCTTTCTCCCTTCCCTCCTCTGTCTCTCCTCCACTGTCTGTGCCTTTTCTTGTTGATCCTGCCTCTGTGTCCGATTCGTTTTCCACAGGCAAATGGCTCATGGCCTGCAGATGGAGGAGATAGCGAGGTACAAGAAGAAAAAAGCTGAGAAACTGCAACAGCTTACAAAGAAGAATAACTGAATTACATAAGGTAATGTTATGCATGGAAAATGTATAACATTACTTGTTTGGTGACGTTTTTACTTGCTGTAGTTTGGGACTTGCCAGGCAGTCATTGTACATAACAATTTGTTCTTACCTGACTTGCC
Source organism: Salvelinus fontinalis (assembly GCF_029448725.1). Classification (NCBI taxonomy): domain Eukaryota; kingdom Metazoa; phylum Chordata; class Actinopteri; order Salmoniformes; family Salmonidae; genus Salvelinus; species Salvelinus fontinalis. Next base: position 24,937,367 of record NC_074700.1, on the reverse strand, counting down.
TGGTTAGATAAAGGTTCAATAAATACAACTCAATCAAACCTGGTTTGGTTTACCACCCAACACCGTTCATATTCATTTGTTGGTCACTGATCAAATCAGTTCTTCTACTTTACAAGTTTTTGGCCGGGATTCAATCAAAGATGCGTTTTCGACAATGCACTTTTGATTCAATCCCGGCCTAAGTTTCACTTGTAAACAGTGATATGTGAAGATTTGATCCTGAGTATTTCAATATAATTTTAGGTAATATACTGGTATGAGAGCACTATTGTGTTTTTTAATAGAGCAAATAATCCTGATCCTATCATAACTACACCTGGGAGGGCAGAGATCTTGATACATCTGGGACATGTACCTACCATATAGTTAATATGTGAGCTGGGACAGGTAGCTACCATGTAGTTAATATGTTATGTGAGCTGGGACATGTACCTACCATATAGTTAATATGTGAGTTGGGACAGGTAGCTACCATATAGTTAATATGTTATGTGAGCTGGGACATGTACCTACCATATAGTTAATATGTGAGCTGGGACAGGTAGCTACCATATAGTTAATATGTTATGTGAGCTGGGACAGGTATCTACTATATAGTTAATATGTTATGTGAGCTGGGACAGGTAGCCTACCATATAGTTTATGTTAAGTAAGCTGTGACAGGTAGCTAATATATAGTTAATATGTTATTTGAGCTGGGACAGGTAGCCTACCATATAGTTTATGTCATTTGAGCTGGGACAAGTAGCTACTATATAGTTACTATGTTATGTGAGCTGGAACAGGTAGCTACTCTATAGTTTATGTTATTTGAGCTGGGACAAGTAGCTACTATATAGTTAATATGTTATGTGAGCTGGAACAGGTAGCTACTATATAGTTAATATGTGAGCTGGAACAGGTAGCTACTGTATAGTTAATATGTTATGTGAGCTGGAACAGGTAGCTACTGTATAGTTAATATGTTATGTGAGCTGGAACAGGTAGCTACTGTATAGTTAATATGTTATGTGAGCTGCAACAGGTAGCTACTATATAGTTAATATGTTATGTGAGCTGCCTACAGTGTGGAATCCCAGATATGTTGTTGTTTGTACTGTATGTTATGTTGTATGTTGTCTATGTTTGTCCCTTAAGTTTTGTTCCTGAAAACTCACTAACTTTTTGTGTCGTAGTTGCATATTTATAATTTGATGCCAATACCATTATAATGTTTATATGATATTGAACAGAGTTGGTGTTTCATGAAACGTATGAACCCTTAACTGGGTCCACAGTACTGCTTCTCCCTGATAGCTCTTTGATGTATTCTGAAATGTCACCAGTGAGTCTAGTCGCTTGGTGTCCCAGGTCTGAATCTGACCAGCAGTACTGCGGCTGGACATCGAGGCCTGGAACTGTCTGACCCCTAGTGTAAGCCACTGTTAGGAGGACACACTCTGGGCTAAATCTCTCTCCCTTTCTTTGTTGTATTTTGTGTGTTCCAGGTCTGTCCAGGAGATCAAGGACTTCAAGCTGCTCCTCCAGAAGGCCGTGAAGAAGATCTCCACTGTCAGAACGGTGGCTATGGTTACTATGGTGGACGACGACAACGTCATGATGCACCACCACTGACCAATCAGACTTCATGACGCACCACCACTGACCTTTGACCCTAGCCAGAAAGATGCATCATGGGAGCTACAGCAAAGGCATATTTTGACTCCATTTTGAATCAATAGAACTTGGGGCTGACCAATGAGGACCACCAATTGACTATCGTATGGACATCAATTTTTTTGCTTTTATGGCTCCCGGCCTTTCAGACTGATTCTGTGTCCATTAAGAGCCTTGGATCCTTACTATCGCTCCATGGTCAACGAAGAGGGAACAGCAGGGAGGAAGAGGATCCAGTGACAAGTTTGCGTCTGCAGGTTATCGGTGAATATTCAGAAAAGGGCGCTTACAAGTGTCTGGTCATGCATTGCCCAAGCACCTGCGTCTGCATGCGCCTGCGTGTGTGTGTGACGGGGGAGGGGAAGTGAAAGGATGTGCTGTGTAGAGATTACTGCAGCTTGTTTTAACTATGAAGCATCTTGCCGGACGGTAGGACAATGAGTCACCTGGTCCAGGGACTATTATTAGAAGTATCAGTGTTACTCAGTAAACCACGGATCGGATCTGTCCGGTGAGTCTACTCGCTTGGTGTCCCATGAACGCTTTGCTCAAAGCCTCTTCCTGCTTTGCTTCTCCTCCTGATTTGCTCCTTCTCATCCTCCTCTCTTGGTGCCCTGACGAAACAGTCTCTCTTGATCGTCATGCTCCCTGCATTCACACGTTTCGAGGAAGCACTCCGTCCGTCTGCTGACTTACTGAAACGACAGCTTTGCTTTTTTTTTGTTCTTGCATGTCGTGTTATGTTGATGTTCTTTAATGTAAACCTCAGACTCTTCCAGGAAAACTCCCAGAAAGTTGAACCGCATAGGTCAAATCAAATTGTATTTGTCGCATGCGTTGAATACAACAGGTGTAGGTTTACTTTCGAGACATTTTCCCAACAATGCAGTGCAAAAAAAAAAAACAATTACAAAAAATATGATGGGTCAGTGACGGGTCGCTGCAGGTGTAAGAATCCCCATATCAGTGGTACGTTTCTGTAACATGTATGACACATCTGTGAAATCACTCATGAGTATATACTTGGGGCCTAGAAGGGGCTGTTCTGTATAGTATGTGCTCACTGAGACACTTTGTATGTGAGAGACAATCCGTCAAATATCACCTGTAGGACGTCTCTGATGTACAAACAGACACTCTGATGACGCACAAACATTCCTGTACGGATGTCTCTCTGAATAATTCTTTCCGTCATCATTTTTCAACATGCCTGTATTATAACCAATTCAAGACGATATAATATTTTGTTAGTTTACCGGTGTTTATTGTATTCATGTATAATTGTGTACTGTAACTTGTTAGCATGGCTTGCAATACAAATGTGAAAATTGTCACTACTGGTCAGTTAACCCACAATAATGCACTTTCATGCCCCGTATGTGACAGACAATATGTAGGTCTACAGTATGGTTATATAGTTCAATGATGACAAGACGGCACACAGTTACAATAAACGTATTTGCTAGATCACAAATACTGTATTTTTGGTATTCTGAATGGCATTCAAATTAGATACACAGAGGTAAACTTATTAGCCTTATCAATTATGAAAACAATTTGTATCGGTGGTTAGTAGAGGTCATTTATTCTACCCTTCTCCCATGTACTGTCCTCACGCCAGATGTCACAGGTTTTAATCGGTAGAGATTAAAAGGGACTTTTCTGACATGTAAACCAATCTTTAATTTTAGAATAGGTTATAATTAGGTTAGAGTCAGGGTTAAGGGTTTGGTTAAGGCTAGGGTTAAGGCAAGGATCAGTTAAACATTTTGGCTAGTCAGTTTGCGTCCCAAAAAGTCCCTTTAGTCTCACTAAAACAGTTTTAATTAGACTACAACGACCTCTGATGGCAGACAGAGCAGATGCATCAGATGGGGACCCAGAATGCAACTGGGATTGGGATTATCTACTGCTCTATTCCTGTCCCGACCAGTCTGTCTGCTCCTATCATGTACAGGAGGGGCCGGATTGTAATCCCACTATAAACCTGCTCATAGAGATATGGTGCCTGGAAATATATATCAATCCACAGTACAGTACCATTTACTGTAAATCAGGGTTCCAGATCCTACTGAGTTTTGCAGGTTTTTGTTACAGCCAGGCACTACATTATATGATAATACACTGCTGCCTGTGAATATGTATCCATCTACCAGTGGAGGCTGGTGGGAGGAGCTATAGAAAGACGGGCTCATTGTAATGGATGGAATGGAAGATAGTTTCCATATGCTTACATTTTACATTTTAGTCATTTAGCAGACTAAGAGCGATTTACAGTAGTGAGTGCATACATTTTGACACTTTTTTTCATTCTGGTCTACCATGGGAATCAAACCCACAAACCTGGCACTTGCGGCATGCTCTACCAACTGAGCTAAATGAATTCCATTCCAACCATTACAATGAGACATTCCTCCTATAGCTTCTTCCACCCAGCCTCCACGGGTGTCAACAGTACAGTACCATTTATTGTGCTTCTAAGTGAGCAGAGCAAAAATATGAGGTTTGCAGGTTTTAGTCCCTGCCCAGCACTAAACACACCGGTTTGACATGATCAATGAACTATATTGAAATGTCATGTGCATAAAAGAGAGGAGACTAGAGCGCTTTCATCTAGGAAACTGTTATGTCATCTGGGGTTTAGTGGTGTGCGAGGAGGGGGGGGGGGGGGGGTGAAAGGGGAGGATGGAGGGAAAGGGGAGGGAGGCGAAAGGGAGGGCGGGTGAGGATTGGGCAGGGAAGTATATAATGATATGTGTAAATATGGAAATTAGGTAAACTACTACTACTTTTCTGCGCAGTTTACTATATCTCCCGCTTGAGGAAACGTCATCCACCACTGTTCTATCTCAGTTATATGTTCATGCATTTTGAATAACCCAACAATACACAATAGTTTGAAGTTGTATTAGTCGTATGTAAAGGGGTGTGCACATGGTATACACTTCCAACGAAATGCTTCCTTGAAAGGTTCCTTTTCGAAAATGCAACAACAATAAGAAATACTAAAAGATAAGAATACAAACATAAAGTACACCCAATTGCATTTTTATTGCTCAAAGTATTTCTTAATTTGTCAAATTACCGTATTTAAAAACGTATTTTCTGCGGGGTCCCATTTTTGTAAAATGCCATCACATCTAAAGCACAACGGGAACCAGACCTACAGTAATGCAGTAAGGTAACCAGTAAACTGCGCCCCTGCAATACTGAAGGGAAGCAATAAAAAAAATAAAAAGTTAGTTGGTATCATGCCTTATATGTTATCAGAAAATGTCTCGCTGAATTAATTGCACAGAATCGTCTCTTATTAAAACTCTTATCTTAAAATGACTTTTGCAAAATTACTCATATTTTGAAACAATTGTTGCAATGTTCCCATAATCTAGACCTAGATTCAATGAAATCAACTGTTAACCAGAGATAGCAGACACCCGCATAGCAAATGTTTTGTTGGTGCCCGAGGTAGTGGAACCGCATCGGAGCCATCAAATCAAATCGCTGAGTAACTGCTCTTGCGATCATTGTCACAAAGCAGCACCCGACCCCACTCGCGTTAGAAGTTCAGAACGAGAAAGTGTAGACCAGGGATCATCGACTAGATTCAGTGACGTGCTGGAACATAATTACAAATCATTTGTAGACTTCAAATTGACTGCAAGAAGCCATAATATATATATATATATTTGTTTCTTTTTTTTGCTAAAAAAAACTTGGGGGGCCAAATAAAAACACCTGTGGGCCAAATTCGGTCCACATGCTGCCAGTTAGGGAACCCTTGTGTAGACCACATAGAAATAATTACTCTAAAATTTAAAAATCATTCAACGAAATAATGATGTTTTCTATCATCCTAATGGAGGTGTAGATTACATCTAACATTACAGTGTTCCTAATGGAGGTGTAAATTACATCTCACATTCCAGTGGTCCTAATGAAGGTGTAGATCACATCTCACATTACAGTGTTCCTAACTGAGGTGTAGATTACATCTCACATTCCAGTGTTCCTAATGGAGGTGTAGATTCCATCTCACATTCCAGTGTTCCTAATGGAGGTGTAGATTACATCTCACATTCCAGTGTTCCTAATGGAGGTGTAGATTACATCTCACATTACAGTGTTCCTAATGGAGGTGTAGATTACATCTCACATTACAGTGTTCCTAATGGAGGTGTAGATTACATCTCACATTACAGTGTTCCTAATGGAGGTGTAGATTACATCTCACATTCCAGTGTTCCTAATGGAGGTGTAGATTACATCTCACATTCCAGTGTTCCTAATGGAGGTGTATATTACATCTCACATTACAGTGTTCCTAATGGAGGTGTAGATTACATCTCACATTACAGTGTTCCTAATGGAGGTGTAGATTACATCTCACATTCCAGTGTTCCTAATGGAGGTGTAGATTACATCTCACATTCCAGTGTTCCTAATGAAGGTGTAGATTACATCTAACATTCCAGTGTTCCTAATGGAGGTGTAGATTACATCTCACATTCCAGTGGTCCTAATGAAGGTGTAGATTACATCTCACATTACAGTGTTCTTAACTGAGGTGTAGATTACATCTCACATTCCAGTGTTCCTAATGGAGGTGTAGATTACATCTCACATTCCAGTGTTTTTAATTGAGGTGTAGATTACATCTCACATTACAGTGTTCTTAACTGAGGTGTAGATTACATCTCACATTACAGTGTTCCTTATGGAGGTGTAGATTACATCTCACATTCCAGTGTTCCTAATGGAGGTGTAGATTACATCTCACATTACAGTGTTCCTAATGGAGGTGTAAATTACATCTCACATTCCAGTGTTCCTAATGGAGGTGTAGATTACATCTCACATTCCAGTGTTCCTAATGAAGGTGTAAATTACATCTCACATTCCAGTGTTCCTAATGGAGGTGTAGATTACATCTCACATTCCAGTGTTCCTAATGAAGGTGTAAATTACATCTAACATTCCAGTGTTCCTAATGGAGGTGTAGATTACATCTCACATTCCAGTGTTCCTAATGGAGGTGTAGATTACATCTCACATTCCAGTGGTCCTAATGGAGGTGTAGATTACATCTCACATTCCAGTGTTCCTAATGAAGGTGTAGATTACATCTAACATTCCAGTGTTCCTAATGGAGGTGTAGATTACATCTCACATTCCAGTGGTCCTAATGAAGGTGTAGATTACATCTCACATTACAGTGTTCTTAACTGAGGTGTAGATTACATCTCACATTCCAGTGGTCCTAATGGAGGTGTAGATTACATCTCACATTCCAGTGTTCCTAATGAAGGTGTAGATTACATCTAACATTCCAGTGTTCCTAATGGAGGTGTAGATTACATCTCACATTCCAGTGGTCCTAATGAAGGTGTAGATTACATCTCACATTACAGTGTTCTTAACTGAGGTGTAGATTACATCTCACATTCCAGTGTTCCTAATGGAGGTGTAGATTACATCTAACATTCCAGTGTTCCTAATGGAGGTGTAGATTACATCTCACATTCCAGTGTTCCTAATGGAGGTGTAGATTACATCTCACATTCCAGTGTTTTTAATTGAGGTGTAGATTACATCTCACATTACAGTGTTCTTAACTGAGGTGTAGATTACATCTCACATTACAGTGTTCCTTATGGAGGTGTAGATTACATCTCACATTCCAGTGTTCCTTATGGAGGTGTAGATTACATCTCACATTCCAGTGTTCCTTATGGAGGTGTAGATTACATCTCACATTCCAGTGTTCCTAATGGAGGTGTAGATTACATCTCACATTCCAGTGTTCTTAATGGAGGTGTATATTACATCTCACATTCCAGTGTTCTTAATGGAGGTGTAGATTACATCTCACATTCCAGTGTTCCTAATGAAGGTGTAGATTACATCTCGCATTACAGTGTTCCTAATGAAGGTGTATATTACATCTCACATTCCAGTGTTCTTAATGGAGGTGTAGATTACATCTCACATTCCAGTGTTCTTAATGGAGGTGTAGATTACATCTCACATTCCAGTGTTCCTAGTGGAGGTGTAGATTACATCTCACATTCCAATGTTCTTAATGGAGGTGTAGATTACATCTCACATTACAGTGTTCTTAATGGAGGTGTAGATTACATCTCACATTCCAGTGTTCTTAATGGAGGTGTAGATTACATCTCACATTCCACTATTCTTAATGGAGGTGTAGATTACATCTCACATTCCAGTGTTCCTAATGGAGGTGTAGATTACATCTCACATTACAGTGTTCCTAATGGAGGTGTAAATTACATCTCACATTACAGTGTTCTTAATGGAGGTGTAGATTACATCTCACATTCCAGTGTTCCTAATGGAGGTGTAGATTACATCTCACATTACAGTGTTCTTAATGGAGGTGTAGATTACATCTCACATTACAGTGTTCTTAACTGAGGTGTAGATTACATCTCACATTACAGTGTTCTTAATGGAGGTGTAGATTACATCTCACATTACAGTGTTCTTAACTGAGGTGTAGATTACATCTCACATTTCAGTGTTCCTAATGGAGGTGTAGATTACATCTCACATTCCAGTGTTCCTTATGGAGGTGTAGATTACATCTCACATTACAGTGTTCTTAACTGAGGTGTAGATTACATCTCACATTACAATGTTCCTAATGGAGGTGTAGATTACATCTCACATTACAGTGTTGGAATTTGTAAACAAGGCTGCATGGGATTTATGTCAATGTGACTCTGTGCAGCCAATGGCAATGTCTGCTTTAGTTGATAATGCAGAAAGCCAGTTGTGTATTTGACAGCTCTAACACAGTTCCACCTCAGACACCGTCAAAGCAACTGCTTTGTGGATGTCGGCGAAAGCAGATCTGATTGAATAGAGCCCCTATTCACATTATGACCAAAGACACTACTGTTGTGTATTTACTTAAAGGGGCAATCAGCAGTTGCTACATCCATTTTTGGACTTATACATTTACGATATGTACCCATTTATTCTTGAAGAATATAACTTATAAATGGATCGTAAGCTTAGTTCAACATGTTTATCCCATCAGAACCCAAAATATAATGTTTTATGACAATGTTTGTAAATAAAGTAACTGTAAACAAACACTGTATAGCCTAAAAACATGATTAAAACTATAATGTTCATACCACGGATGGTCAGTCCTTGCATCCATAGCCCTGTCTTTGAATTTGAGAGTGGTTACTTTTCTCCAGCCCCGTCTCCCTGCTTTGTAAGGAAACAGTGTTGGGGAGTGAGCTTTGTTATTGTTTAAACTGCTGATTGCTTCTTTAACAAGTGAGGTGTTTGGATCAAATGAATAACTTGTTCTGATGCTTTACACCCAGCCCTGTCTCTCTGGGGCTTGACCAGACAGGGCACAGGTAAATGATTTCTCAAGCGCCTGGGTAAATACCTAGACATGCATGCTGAGTCATGAGGAGTCACACCACTACAGCAAGCAAATAACAAATCATAAAAGGATTGCAGAAAAAAACAAACAATATGAATAGATTTCAAAACATCCACTGTGACCCCTGGCTTTTGCATATCAGGGGTCGCGCATAAAGCGTCTCAGAGCAGGAGAGCTGATCTTTTTTAATACGATTATGGAGATGGATGACCTGTTCCTAGATCAGCACCTTTACTCGTTGTGATGTGTACATTTTTTAATCCCAGCCCCATCCCCGCAGGAGGCCTTTTGCCTTTTCAAATCAAATCAAATCAAATGTTATTGATCACATACACATGGTTAGCAGATGTTAATGCGAGTGTAGCGAAATGCTTGTGCTTCTAGTTCCGACAGTGCAGTAATATCTAACAAGTAATCTAACAAATTCGCAACGACTCCCTTATACACACACAAGTGTAGAGGGATGAATAAGATGGCCAACGGCTGTCAATGTAAATGAGAATTTGTTATTATCTGACTTGCCTAGTTAAATAAAGGTTAACTAACTCTTAGAAGCATTCCAAATATTGGCCCTTAAATAACCGGATAGGTGGTATTCATAGCATTGCAACGGGTTTAGGGTAGTCCCTGCCATGTTGCTTACACCTATCCAGGTCTTTGGGATCTGCAAAGTATACCAACGTGGTAGGAGATAAGGAAATGTTTTAGGGCACATTTGGCCTTCAATGCCTACAAATAAGTAGCATAGGAGAAACTTGCAATATGAAACTTGCAAACTAAAACAGCACAGCCATTGGTCCATGTGGTCACACTGTGATTGGATAACCTCAACGTCAATCAACCATATTGTCCAACGAGAGTGGTAGCATCAACGAACGCCTATCACTCTACCAATAATCATTGGCCAGTCTTATGTCGATCATCACAAAAATGTACCCTCCTCTTTTTACCTCAATGAAACTCCGTGCGATATCATTAGTCGACCGTATTGACGTAGAACACGAATCACCCTCAATTATTGGCTCTTTTACCTGTCAGTTCCTGTCAATCTCGCTAAACGTCCAATGAGAAGCCCTGACTCGCTCATTATTCCTCCTGCTTATGGGTACGCGAAAGTCACGTGATGTTTGTGCTCCGCTCGGTAGAGTTGTGTACAGAGGGAGAAGGGGACTGATTGCTAGCTTGGGAGCTAACGATTATAGAAACGGGGTTGAACGTGGAAATGTTTCACACGGTGGGCTTCCTTTCCTAAAAGCGTACATTGGATACCTGTTTGTGACGAAGAGGCCTGGACCGGCCGTTTTCAGACAGAACCAACATACATTTACGCTTATATTGTAGCTAACCATCGCGCCGTGTAGCCACAGCACAACACAGCAGCGCCAGTCGGAGCCCGTCTCCAAAACAAGAATGGGGTCTAGGTCCACAGCACGGTTTAGGTAAAGTGACCTTTGGTTGTGTACTCTAAATGGCAAATTTCACGAATTACCAAGAAAGCAAAGCCGCTATGTTGTTAGTGGAGACGCAACAGAGGGGCATCGGGACGAAGCCAGCGGCAGCCAATGATGGAGACACCTCGGTAGGGGAACCCCCTTCCCCGTTATTGAATATCGGTGGCGTCGGGGCCAGCGGAGCTCGTTTCCATCAGCACTTGCCGCCTTCCAGCCACCATCACTACCCCCAGAGCTCGCTGCCCAAAGGACAACAACACCCGCTGTCGCACCACTACCAGGCGGCGACGGAGCATCATCTCTCTGTTGAAAACATCACGGAGTCCCCGGTAAGGAAAGCCTCGTCATCGTCTTTGAACCTGGTACAGCAGGACCCCGCTGCTAGCCACCACGCACTCGCTGCGTCGGTAAACGCGGCGTCGGCCGCGATACAACTATCCGCGAATGCTAATGTTAGCGTGGCTACCTCAGAAGGTGTAGTGGACGATATTCAGAAGTGTGGCTATCTGCGGAAACAGAAACACGGCCACAAAAGGTTTTTCGTGCTGAGGGCGGCCAGCCACCTAGGCCTCAGTCGTTTGGAGTACTATGACAGCGAGAAAAAATTCCGTAATAGCCTGCGGTCTGCTGCTGCGGCAGCTGCAAACGGTACGGTCGCCCCTTCTCCCCCGAAAAGGGTGATCTATCTGTATCAGTGCTTCACTGTCAACAAAAGAGCAGATTCCAAAAACAAACACCTCATAGCCCTCTACACTAAGGATGAATACTTTGCTATTGTAGCTGAGAACGAGCAGGAACAAGATGACTGGTACGTAGCCCTGAGTGAACTGATGAGTGAGGGGAAAAAGGGGCATCTAGACTCGGACGAGTTGGATGACGGCTACGGTACCGTCACACCAGGTACGGTTTTTAAAGAGGTGTGGCAGGTGAACGTGAAACCCAAAGGATTGGGTCAGACCAAGAACCTCACAGGTGTGTATCGTTTATGCCTCTCTACTAAAACGATCCACCTGGTCAAACTAAACTCTGAGACGCCATGTGTCAACCTTCAGCTGATGAACATCAGACGCTGTGGACACTCAGAAAGCTTCTTCTTCATGGAGGTGGGTCGGTCGTCCTCTATAGGCCCTGGGGAGATATGGATGCAGGTAGATGACTCTGTAGTGGCCCAGAACATGCACGAGACCATCCTGGAGACCATGAAGGCTCTGAAGGCCTTTGCTGAGATCCGCCCCAGGAGCAAGAGCCAATCTTCTGGCTCCAACCCCATCGCTTTCATCACCACCCGCCGTCACCTAGGTAACCTGCCTCCGAGCCAGACAGGTCTCCAGCGCCGCTCCAGGACCGAGTCGGTGGTTGGGACGCCGCCGTCGAGTAAGAGCTCTGGCGCCAGCGGCTATCGCTTCCGAACATCGAGCGAGGGTGAGGGGACGATGAACCGGCCATTCCGGTCCGTTACCGGCAGCCTGATCCACCTGAACACTGCCCGGATACACCTGGGGCGCCAGGAGGGCGGGGTAGGGGCAGGGAATACTGGGAGCACCGGGGTAGTAGGGCGCTACGCCAGGGCACTACCAGGGTCCACCTACCACGCCCGCTCCGCATCGCTCCCCGTCTCCCACTTTCCCTCCACCACCTCCCCCGTCAGCGTGTCCAGCAGCAGCGGGCACGGCTCGGTCTCCGATACCCTTACCCGGCCCTCCTCAGCGTCCATCTGCGGTTCCCCCTCCGACGGAGGCTTCAACTCCTCAGACGAGTACGGCTCCAGCCCTGGGGATTTCCGCTACTTCAGGGTCCGGAGCAACACTCCTGATTCCCTTGGCAACACCCCACCAATCAGAGAAGAGAACTGCATGAGCGACTACATGGCCATGGGCTGGCACCGTGAGGTGTTCGGAGCCGCCAGCGGTGGAGGGAGTAGCTCTGGCAGCGTGGAGACCCCCAACCGGGACGAGAGCACGTCGACGGAGGACGACAGGTCCCTGAGGAGACGGACCCACTCGTTCACGCGGCCCGGGGGTCAGGGGGGTGTTGCCGGCGGCAGCAGTGGCGTGACGGTGTACCAGAAGATGACCCAGACCACCTTCTCGCTGGACGAGTCGGTGTCCGTGGGAGAGGCCCTGTCTCTCGGCCGCACCGACAGCATCACCCAGCCTTCCTCCTCTTCTTCTTCCCTCCGCTCTGACTACAGCTCCTGCTCCGAGCACAGCCAGGGCCGACCCCCTCCTTCTTTGGCCAAAGAGGACAGCGGATACATGCCCATGTTGTGTGGGGTGGCAGCCTCACCCTGTGATGCACCGGACTACATGCCTATGCAACCCAGCTCCCCCTCTCTTCACCACCACCGTCCCCAGCCCTCCCACTCTCCACAGGCCCCCCGCTCAGCCCAACAGCCCACAGACCCCCGTGGCTACATGATGATGCTACCAGGGGGGCGGAGCTCCTCTTCCCCAGTCCAGGCCTCCCCCAGCCCCCACAGCAGTAGCAGTAACATGGGTGTGGGTAAAGGTAGTGTCAATATTTCTGGTAGTTTAGTGGAGCGGCCCGAGAATGGAGAGTACATGGACATGTCGTACAGCAGTAGCGGAGGAGGTGGAGGGGACGCGGCAGGGGGGCGGAAGTTCTCCAACGAGGGGGGATACTACGCACTGAGCAACCCTGAAGGGAGAGACCCCAAATCATACAGCTACAGCCCCTACTTCTCCCTGCCTCGCTCCTACAAGGCCCCTGCTGCGAGAGAGAGGGAACAGAGAGAGAGGGAACAGAGAGAGAGGGAACAGAGAGAGAGGGAACAGAGAGAGAGGGAACAGAGAGAGAGGGAACAGAGAGAGAGGGAACAGAGAGAGAGGGAACAGAGAGAGAGGGAACCGAGAGCGCATGATGAGTATGTACCCATGAGCTCCCCGGCGAAACCAGTCTACTCCCAGGTTGCTACCGGCAACGTCGCCGAGAGGGGCGTGACGACGAGGGGTATTGGTAGTGGGGGGTCAGACACCCCTCACATCCTCCCTCACGCCTACCCGCCCCCTCCCTACGGGGTGCACCACCAAGCGGCTAACGGTGACCGTCGGACGACCCCGGTCCGGCCCAACCGCCTCCCCCTAGGGCGCCGCAGCTTCCACGGGTCACTGAGGGTCAGCGAGCCAGACGCCGCCGAGGTAGTCTCCAGCCCTGGAGAGTACATCAACATCGAGTTTGGGGGCCGGTACGGACCCCCAACGTCCTGCCCCCTCTCTGCCCAGGATGGCTCACCCTCGGTGGGCTCTGCTGAGCAGCGTCGCTCCCCTCCCCACCCCCATCCTCAGAACCAGGACTATATGAGTGTAGAGGTGGGAGGTGGGGGTGATGATGGAGGACGCCTGGCTAAGAACAAGTCTCCCAGACCCTCACTGGTGGCTCCCTGGAACCCACCCAGCTACATCCGACCTCTTGCCGCTGGAGCCTCCGTGAGTGGGGCCCCTGGTTCTTCTGGAGCTCGATGGCGGACGGGGACAGATGACTACACAGATATGACCTTTAACCTCAGCAGGGGTGAGGAGTCGCGGGGGTTACGGAGTAGTCCCACGGCCATGCTGCAGCACCTGTGTTTGATGGAGAGCTGCTACCCCCCCACCTTAACCCCCACCTCTGCCTCCCCTCTCTCCTCCAGCCCCCAGCCTGAGCCCATCAAGGTGGTTCGCGCGGACCCCCAGGGGCGACGCCGACATAGCTCCGAAACGTTTTCCTCATCCTCCACCTCCGGCGGAGCCACGAGCTCCAGCACCAACCCCTCCGCGGGCTCAGCCAACCCCTCGGCCCTCAACGTAGCTCATCTGGCAGAGAGCTCCAAGTGGACCGGCTCTGGCTCCTTTGACAGTGTGTGGATGTGTGTTGAGGGGATAGGGGGGGACTCGGCCGGTCTCCCTGCCCGTCCAGGGCCTTCTGATCTGGGCATGGCCTCAGCCTCATCTGTGTGTCCTCCTGGGGGTCGGATGTGCAGGAACATGTCTGTGGGGTATCAGAACGGACTCAACTACATCGCCCTGGAGATGAGAGAGGACCGGGACTCTAACCCTCTACCCGTACCCCAGCAGCAGCAGGGAGGCACCGGGCATGGTACCGGGGTGACCCTCAACGCCCCCCAAGCCAGTAACCTGACTGTGCCAGTAGCGGAGGACAGCGGAGCCTATGGCAGTATAGACTTCATCAAGTCAGACGGGATGACTGCCACGTCCAAGGGTGAGTGACAGAGGGATTGTGGGGGGGGGGGGGGGGGCATATGTGTGTCTGTCTGTCTGCATACATGTGTCTGTGAGGCTTGGGCGGTATACCGTATAATGGGGTATTTGGAAATAGCCACAGGATGGTTTTTCAATACCGCCAACACTGTTGAAACAATTTATTTTAAGTTTTTCTATAGATTATAATATTAGTAGCTACTTTTTAAAGTAAATACCAGCAGTCAACTTGTGCAACGTGTTAGAAGATAAATCAGATCGCGTTCTTCATTTCACCTGTCACATTATTTTACATCATGAAGTTTACCGTAGTTCCCCAGAACAGTTGAGCCAGTCAGGTGTTTGTTTGTAAAGAGCACAAAGAGAGAAAGCCGGAGCAGGTGAGTGCAGCTGTGTATTGACAGGGGTCTGGTTTTATATTGAAAGTTAAGTGTTGTTTTGCTTCAATAGAGTGATCAGGGACGTGTAACTGTAGTTTTCCTTCACATAAAATACATTAGTGCAACACATTCAGCAGAAAACAGATTCATTTTCATCGGATGACAGCAGAAGTGCAACGCTATTTGGCTGGCAGCCACACAAGTAGCCTAAATGAGTTTACAGTGAAAAGCAAGGTATGTTTTGCAACAACGATGCATGGCCATCATATTAAAGTTCATCATAGAATGTAGCCCGCTACATTTCCTAATGTTTTTCTTCAAGTTGATCTAGCATTCTACCAGAGAACAGTAGCTACACATCTGTCAGAGACCTGTCTGCTGATAGAATGCCCCTTCGTGTAGAAGTGCAACAGAAGCACAAAGTTAGTCTGACCCCGAGGAGAAATTACAATAAGAAGCATTTTAGATCTGCGTTTACAAAATGCAGCAAGATATTTCTTGTGTTGTTTCATTTTTTTTCCTGCCTGGAAAAACGAATAATTCTGCATTAACGTGACCCCTACGTTTTAATTTGCTAGTTATCTAAGTAAGTGGCTGACTTAATAAGGTGGACGGGGCATCATATTGTGTTGGTTTTTTGACGTGTTCAAGAAGTCCCAGCCCTTTGGATGAGTTATCGTGTGTACAGCTGCCACTGCGCTCTTTTCATTTTCTATCTTTTTTTTCTCCTCTGTTGCCGGTTTGTTTGCTCCTCCCCCATCTTCTCTGAGCAGAGCAGGCAGGACCGTTGCCATAGCGACTCCAGACTCCACACAGACACAGCGTGTCTGCTACTATAGAGCCAGTACTGTTCATTTACAAAATTTCTCTCGTTCACATTCGCTTGTAAATGTCCAAACTCACCAAAAAGGACATTCGGTTGCTCCTACCTATATATGTATAACTATATGTGCTGGACAGCCTGTCTATGCAATTTGTTTATTTTTTTTCGTTTGCGCTCGTTAGCATATTTAGCTAGCAGCCTCCATGGAAATTCGCTATTACATGTGCTAATTTTGTTAACATTCTGATAGACACCCAATGGGTTTATACTAAGCTGGTAATACAGTAAATCCCAAGATAGAGAACACTAGTCTGTGTGTGAGCGTGCTGGCCCTCCAGTTGTCGGCATGCCCTGCAGTGCAAAAGGTAATGATAAGAGAGGGATTCTCACCTACTGTACTCCACACACTTCATTGACCCAGGTCCTGGCCATTGTGCCAAAGTGAGTCAAACGGTACCAGGTACTATGGAGAAACCTTGACCTGCAGTTGCCCGTGTGTGTGTTTCCACCTGAGAGAGTGAGTGTGTTTGTGTTCATTGCATTGACTCCTTGCTGCCCTCCTGGGCGAGGTCGTTCCTTAGTTTTGTTCCATTGGAAAACCAACACTCCGTTTGTGGGTGTCGTGTGGGGTTGTGCGTGCGTGTGTGTAGTTTTCCATAGAAAAACCAACACTCTTCTCCAATAAAGCTTGTCACTGTTTGAAGTGTTTCCACTGTCATACTAGTGTATGTGTGTGTGGAGTCATGCAGAGGGTCTTTGATGTGCTCTAATTGGCCCAGTGTGTCAGGGCACCACAGCAATAGAACAGAGCCACAGAAAATGCACCATTATCACAGGAATACACTTCCTGTGACCTGCCTTCAGCAGCCAGCCAGGCCCATTTCAGCGCTCCTTCTGAAACAGGGAAGTAGGCTACTGGGTCCTGTTCATTAGGGCATGCTGTAGCAAAACCTTTTTACATAGAGTAGTGAGTGTTAGCTAGCTAGCTGGGCCCTTTCCTATCCCACATCCAAGGCCTCCTTCATAGTGAGACAGTGTGAGCCTACTAGTTGTATTGGTCTTGGAGCTGCTTGGAGCTGAGTTAAGGTCCTGTAGTAGAGACTGCTGAGAGCGTTGGCTAGCTGCTGCTGCTGAGAGCGTTGGCTAGCTGCTGCTGCTGAGAGCGTTGGCTAGCTGCTGCTGCTGAGAGCGTTGGCTAGCTGCTGCTGTTGAGAGCGTTGGCTAGCTGCTGCTGTTGAGAGCGTTGGCTAACTGCTGCTGTTGAGAGCGTTGGCTAACTGCTGCTGTTGAGAGCGTTGGCTAACTGCTGCTGTTGAGAGCGTTGGCTAACTGCTGCTGTTGAGAGCGTTGGCTAACTGCTGCTGTTGAGAGCGTTGGCTAACTGCTGCTGTTGAGAGCGTTGGCTAACTGCTGCTGTTGAGAGCGTTGGCTAACTGCTGCTGTTGAGAGCGTTGGCTAACTGCTGCTGAGAGCGTTGGCTAACTGCTGCTGAGAGCGTTGGCTAACTGCTGCTGAGAGCGTTGGCTAACTGCTGCTGAGAGCGTTGGCTAACTGCTGCTGCTGAGAGCGTTGGCTAACTGCTGCTGCTGAGAGCGTTGGCTAACTGCTGCTGCTGAGAGCGTTGGCTAACTGCTGCTGCTGAGAGCGTTGGCTAACTGCTGCTGCTGAGAGCGTTGGCTAGCTGCTGCTGCTGAGAGCGTTGGCTAGCTGCTGCTGAGAGCGTTGGCTAACTGCTGCTGAGAGCGTTGGCTAACTGCTGCTGAGAGCGTTGGCTAGCTGCTCCTGCTGAGAGCGTTGGCTAGCTGCTCCTGCTGAGAGCGTTGGCTAGCTGCTCCTGCTGAGAGCGTTGGCTAGCTGCTCCTGCTGAGAGCGTTGGCTAGCTGCTCCTGCTGAGAGCGTTGGCTAGCTGCTCCTGCTGAGAGCGTTGGCTAGCTGCTCCTGCTGAGAGCGTTGGCTAGCTGCTCCTGCTGAGAGCGTTGGCTAGCTGCTCCTGCTGAGAGCGTTGGCTAGCTGCTCCTGCTGAGAGCGTTGGCTAGCTGCTGCTGCTGAGAGCGTTGGCTAGCTGCTGCTGCTGAGAGCGTTGGCTAGCTGCTGCTGCTGAGAGCGTTGGCTAGCTGCTGCTGCTGAGAGCGTTGGCTAGCTGCTGCTGCTGAGAGCGTTGGCTAGCTGCTCCTGCTGAGAGCGTTGGCTAGCTGCTCCTGCTGAGAGCGTTGGCTAGCTGCTGCTGCTGAGAGCGTTGGCTAGCTGCTGCTGCTGAGAGCGTTGGCTAGCTGCTGCTGCTGAGAGCGTTGGCTAGCTGCTGCTGCTGAGAGCGTTGGCTAGCTGCTGCTGCTGAGAGCGTTGGCTAGCTGCTGCTGCTGAGAGCGTTGGCTAGCTGCTCCTGCTGAGAGCGTTGGCTAGCTGCTCCTGCTGAGAGCGTTGGCTAGCTGCTCCTGCTGAGAGCGTTGGCTAGCTGCTCCTGCTGAGAGCGTTGGCTAGCTGCTCCTGCTGAGAGCGTTGGCTAGCTGCTCCTGCTGAGAGCGTTGGCTAGCTGCTCCTGCTGAGAGCGTTGGCTAGCTGCTCCTGCTGAGAGCGTTGGCTAGCTGCTCCTGCTGAGAGCGTTGGCTAGCTGCTCCTGCTGAGAGCGTTGGCTAGCTGCTCCTGCTGAGAGCGTTGGCTAGCTGCTCCTGCTGAGAGCGTTGGCTAGCTGCTCCTGCTGAGAGCGTTGGCTAGCTGCTCCTGCTGAGAGCGTTGGCTAGCTGCTCCTGCTGAGAGCGTTGGCTAGCTGCTCCTGCTGAGAGCGTTGGCTAGCTGCTCCTGCTGAGAGCGTTGGCTAGCTGCTCCTGCTGAGAGCGTTGGCTAGCTGCTGCTGCTGAGAGCGTTGGCTAGCTGCTGCTGCTGAGAGCGTTGGCTAGCTGCTGCTGCTGAGAGCGTTGGCTAGCTGCTGCTGCTGAGAGCGTTGGCTAGCTGCTGCTGCTGCTGAGAGCGTTGGCTAGCTGCTGCTGCTGAGAGCGTTGGCTAGCTGCTGCTGCTGAGAGCGTTGGCTAGCTGCTCCTGCTGAGAGCGTTGGCTAGCTGCTCCTGCTGAGAGCGTTGGCTAGCTGCTCCTGCTGAGAGCGTTGGCTAGCTGCTCCTGCTGAGAGCGTTGGCTAGCTGCTGCTGCTGAGAGCGTTGGCTAGCTGCTGCTGCTGAGAGCGTTGGCTAGCTGCTGCTGCTGAGAGCGTTGGCTAGCTGCTGCTGCTGAGAGCGTTGGCTAGCTGCTGCTGCTGCTGAGAGCGTTGGCTAGCTGCTGCTGCTGCTGAGAGCGTTGGCTAGCTGCTGCTGCTGCTGAGAGCGTTGGCTAGCTGCTGCTGCTGCTGAGAGCGTTGGCTAGCTGCTGCTGCTGCTGAAAGCGTTGGCTAGCTGCTGCTGCTGCTGAGAGCGTTGGCTAGCTGCTGCTGCTGCTGAGAGCGTTGGCTAGCTGCTGCTGAGAGCGTTGGCTAGCTGCTGCTGAGAGCGTTGGCTAGCTGCTGCTGAGAGCGTTGGCTAGCTGCTGCTGAGAGCGTTGGCTAGCTGCTGCTGAGAGCGTTGGCTAGCTGCTGCTGAGAGCGTTGGCTAGCTGCTGCTGCTGAGAGCGTTGGCTAGCTGCTGCTGCTGAGAGCGTTGGCTAGCTGCTGCTGCTGAGAGCGTTGGCTAGCTGCTCCTGCTGAGAGCGTTGGCTAGCTGCTCCTGCTGAGAGCGTTGGCTAGCTGCTCCTGCTGAGAGCGTTGGCTAGCTGCTCCTGCTGAGAGCGTTGGCTAGCTGCTCCTGCTGAGAGCGTTGGCTAGCTGCTGCTGCTGAGAGCGTTGGCTAGCTGCTGCTGCTGAGAGCGTTGGCTAGCTGCTGCTGCTGAGAGCGTTGGCTAGCTGCTGCTGCTGCTGAGAGCGTTGGCTAGCTGCTGCTGCTGCTGAGAGCGTTGGCTAGCTGCTGCTGCTGCTGAGAGCGTTGGCTAGCTGCTGCTGAGAGCGTTGGCTAGCTGCTGCTGAGAGCGTTGGCTAGCTGCTGCTGAGAGCGTTGGCTAGCTGCTGCTGAGAGCGTTGGCTAGCTGCTGCTGAGAGCGTTGGCTAGCTGCTGCTGAGAGCGTTGGCTAGCTGCTGCTGAGAGCGTTGGCTAGCTGCTGCTGAGAGCGTTGGCTAGCTGCTGCTGAGAGCGTTGGCTAGCTGCTGCTGAGAGCGTTGGCTAGCTGCTGCTGAGAGCGTTGGCTGGCTAGCTGCTGCTGAGAGCGTTGGCTGGCTAGCTGCTGCTGAGAGCGTTGGCTGGCTAGCTGCTGCTGAGAGCGTTGGCTGGCTAGCTGCTGCTGAGAGCGTTGGCTGGCTAGCTGCTGCTGAGAGCGTTGGCTGGCTAGCTGCTGCTGAGAGCGTTGGCTGGCTAGCTGCTGCTGAGAGCGTTGGCTGGCTAGCTGCTGCTGAGAGCGTTGGCTGGCTAGCTGCTGCTGAGAGCGTTGGCTGGCTAGCTGCTGCTGAGAGCGTTGGCTGGCTAGCTGCTGCTGAGAGCGTTGGCTGGCTAGCTGCTGCTGAGAGCGTTGGCTGGCTAGCTGCTGCTGAGAGCGTTGGCTGGCTAGCTGCTGCTGAGAGCGTTGGCTGGCTAGCTGCTGCTGAGAGCGTTGGCTGGCTAGCTGCTGCTGAGAGCGTTGGCTGGCTAGCTGCTGCTGAGAGCGTTGGCTGGCTAGCTGCTGCTGAGAGCGTTGGCTGGCTAGCTGCTGCTGAGAGCGTTGGCTGGCTAGCTGCTGCTGAGAGCGTTGGCTGGCTAGCTGCTGCTGCTGAGAGCGTTGGCTGGCTAGCTGCTGCTGCTGAGAGCGTTGGCTGGCTAGCTGCTGCTGCTGAGAGCGTTTGGCTGGCTAGCTGCTGCTGCTGAGAGCGTTGGCTGGCTAGCTGCTGCTGCTGAGAGCGTTGGCTGGCTAGCTGCTGCTGCTGAGAGCGTTGGCTAGCTACCCTTTCCTATTTCACATCTATATTTACTGCTTTATTTTCAGACTGACAGTTATTTATGAGCTGGGTCTAGCAGTAGGCATGTGTATGCTTCATCCCAAATTGCACCCTGAGCCCTTGTCAAAAGTAGTGCACTGTATAGGGAATAGGGTGCCATTTGAGACACAGAATGTGTACTGGCCATAAAGCTGGAAGGTGCACAGGCAACTGGATCGCCTTTCGTGTGTGTGTGTGTGTGTGTGTGTGTTGTTGAACCTGAACTCTCTCTCTGATGTAAATACATACACACACAGATGTTAATATAATCTCAAGATGTTATGTCAAATCAATTTGAATGTTTTAGTAGGATGTAGATTATACCGCTGTCATTAATTGGTTTATTGCTGTATAATAAGTTGCTATGAATATACAACAGGTAATCAACAAGGGACTATGCGTTCCATGGAAAAATAATGAATGATGTGGAAGGTGTGTTACACAACGCTCTAGCGGAGTGGAACTGACCTTCCACAGTTGCATTGTTTTCCAGAGAATGCATAGATTTCCTAGTTATAATTTGAAATGTGTTAATTTGACAGTAGAAATGTGTTCAACATCCACTGAAGTAGCTAGCAAGTTTTCTTGTTGCACCCTCGACAACTACTGTGATTATTATTATTTGACCCTGCTGGTCATCTATGAACATGTGAACATCTTGGCCATGTTCTGTTATAATCTCCACCCCGGCACAGCCAGAAGAGGACTGGCCACCCCTCATAGCCTGGTTCCTCTCTAGGTTTCTTCCTAGGTTCTGGCCTTTCTAGGGAGTTTTTCCTAGCCACCGTGCTTCTACACCTGCATTGCTTGCTGTTTGGGGTTTTAGGCTGGGTTTCTGTACAGCACTTTGTGACGTCAGCTGATGTAAGAAGGGCTTTATAAATACATTTGATTGATTGATTTGAAATTTGATACTAGATGGCTACAGTGGTAACCTAACAGACTTGCTAGTTTAGGTAACCAAACCATCAGTCCTAGCTTGCTATTATGAAAATCGAATTTAACAATACTGTTTGCAATCCGACTTTTGCTTTCAAAAGAAGCTCAAACAAAACATACCATGCGTTGTAGGGAAATAATGCTTGCCCTAGAACGCCAATCAGAAAGGAGTATTCAACAATGCCATGGCATAAGACGATGTAAGACTGACATACTAATACTACTGTTACAGCAACTGCTTCAAGTAGTGTTAACAGCCGTTTCCATGGCAATGCCTCTTCCTGTGTAGTTTCATTAGGCCTATACAGTGGGGAGAACAAGTATTTGATACACTGCCGATTTTGCAGGTTTTCCTACTTACAAAGCATGTAGAGGTCTGTCATTTTTATCATAGGTACACTTCAACTGTGAGAGATGGAATCTAAAACAAAAATCCAGATAATCACATTGTAAGTTTTTTAAGTAATTCATTTGCATTTTATTGCATGACTTAAGTATTTGATACATCAGAAAAGCAGAACTTAGTATTTGGTACAGAAACCTTTGTTTGCAATTACAGAAATCATACGTTTCCTGTAGTTCTTGACCAGGTTTGCACACACTGCAGCAGGGATTTTGGCCCACTCCTCCATACAGACCTTCTCCAGATCCTTCAGGTTTCGGGGCTGTCGCTGGGCAATATGGACTTTCAGCTCCCTCCAAAGATTTTCTATTGGGTTCAGGTCTGGAGACTGGCTAGGCCAATCCAGGACCTTGAGATGCTTCTTACGGAGCCACTCCTTAGTTGCCTTGGCTGTCTGTTTCGGGTTGTTGTTATGCTTGAAGACCCAGCCATGACCCATCTTCAATGCTCTTACTGAGGGAAGGAGGTTGTTGGCCAAGATCTCGCGATACATGGCCCCATCCATCCTCCCCTCGATACGGTGCAGTCGTCCTGTCCCCTTTGCAGAAAAGCATCCCCAAAGAATGGTGTTTCCACCTCCATGCTTCACAGTTTGGATGGTATTCTTGGGGTTGTACTCATCCTTCTTCTTCCTCCAAACACGGCGAGTGGAGTTTAGACCAAAAAGCTATATTTTTGTCTCAGACCACATGACCTTCTCCCATTCCTCCTCTCGATCATCCAGATGGTCATTGGCAAACTTCAGATGGGCCTGGACATGCGCTGGCTTGAGCAGGGGGACCTTGCGTGCGCTGCAGGATTTTAAACCATGACGGCGTAGTGTGTTACTAATGGTTTACTTTGAGACTGTGGTCCCAGCTCTCTTCAGGTCATTGAGGTCCTGCCGTGTAGGTCTGGGCTGATCCCTCACCTTCCTCATGATCATTGATGCCCCACGAGGTGAGATCTTGCATGGAGCCCCAGAACGAGGGTGATTGACCATCATCTTGAACTTCTTCCATTTTCTAATAATTGCGCCAACAGTTATTGCCTTCTCACCAAGCTGCTTGCCTATTGTCCTGTAGCCCATCCCAGCCTTGTGCAGGTCTACAATTTTATCCCTGATGTCCTTACACAGCTCTCTGGTCTTGGCCATTGTGAAGAGGTTGGAGTCTGTTTGATTGAGTGTATGGACAGGTGTCTTTTATACAGGTAACGAGTTCAAACAGGTGCAGTTAATACAGGTAATGAGTGGAGAACAGGAGGGCTTCTTAAAGAAAAACTAACAGGTCTGTGAGAGACGGAATTCTTACTGGTTGGTAGGAGATCAAATACTTATGTCATGCAATAAAAAGCAAATTAATTACTTAAAAATCATACAATGTGATTTTCTGGATTTTGGGATTTTTATTTTAGATTCCTTCTCTCACAGTTGAAGTGTACCTATGATAAATTACAGACCTCTACATGCTTTGTAAGTAGGAAAACCTGCAAAATCGGCAGTGTATCAAATACTTGTTCTCCCCACTGTATATAGACTTGTATGTTAGTGTGTCCTTTGTTACTCATAGGTAAACGCCTCCTGTCTGAGTCAAAGCCAGGGTATTTTCTCATGTAGGAGTATATTAGCCTAGTGACTAACAGGCTAGCTAGCTGTTTACTGGTGTGTGTGTGTGTGTGTGTGTGTGTGTGTGTGTGTGTGTGTGTGTGTGTGTGTGTGTGTACTGTGGTAAGCCTGAATGTGTTCTCATATTCTCTAGTATTGAGATCAGCAACTAGATTCAGCCGCGGGTCGAGTTTATTTTCTTGAACGGATAGTTGGTGGGGCGGAAACGGGCCCGTGTTTCTCTATTGTGCGTGATTACTTGACAACAGATTTTTACAGTCTTATGTGTTTTTCCAGTCTTATGTCCAACAATATAAAAAACAAAAATAATAATAAGAAAACGGCAAATAAAATCACTCGTGGGCCATCCTCCTGTAGGATGTTGAATGACTGTGTGATAGTTGTAGGCTTTGCTGGGGAGTGAATGTTCTCCCACATTCAGATAGGAGGAGGAGGAGGTGACTAATATGAAATTGGTTGAGTAATCAAATTCTTGGTTTACTATGTGCCTCAAAGGGAAACTTTATTTACTCCAAAGCTGTTTTTATTGTTGGACATAAAAGACTGAAAAAACAGTAGCAAATCAGCTCCAAGGGATTTAGATTTTTGAAATCTGTTCTGAAGTGTTCCCACGCATAATAGAGAGCATTTCTTGTCAGCCAGTAGAAGATAGTATTGTCGTTAACATAATGTGTGTGTTACTGTACTGTAGTGTGTGTATGTTACTGTAGGGTGTGTGTGTGTGTGTGTTACTGTAGAGTGTGTGTGTGTTACTGTAGAGTGTGTGTGTGTTACTGTAGAGTGTGTGTGTGTTACTGTAGTGTGTGTGTTACTGTAGTGTGTGTGTGTGTTACTGTAGTGTGTGTGTGTGTTACTGTAGAGTGTGTGTGTTACTGTAGAGTGTGTGTGTTACTGTAGAGTGTGTGTGTTACTGTAGATTGTGTGTGTTACTGTAGAGTGTGTGTGTGTCTGTAGAGTGTGTGTGTGTCTGTAGAGTGTGTGTTACTGTGCTGTGTGTGTGTGTGTGTTACTGTACTGAGTGCGTGTGTGTTACTGTAGAGAGTGTGTATGTGTGTGTGTGTGTTATTGTACTGTGTGTGTGTTATTGTAGTGTGTGTTACTGTACTGTTGTGTGTGTGTGTGTGTGTGTGTGTGTGTGTGTGTGTGTGTTACTGTACTGTTGTGTGTGTGTCACTGTAGTGAGTGTTACTGTAGTGTGTGTGTGACTACTATTCCCTCACTGTATTGCCGTTCCTCCTTGTATTTTG